>NW_015644632.1:165390-193351 GCF_001515625.1 Sinocyclocheilus rhinocerous | reverse complement strand
TGGTGGCACAATCAGTGTTGTATTACTGTACAAATGTTTAAGAAGATTGCAGAGACATATTTATGTGAAGATATTTAGTTTATATGAAAGCACAAGCAGGGTAAGAAGAGTCATTTGAGTAGCTAAAAGGAAATATTGGGGCGATGGTGAAGTACCTGGTTAAGTCTGACATCATGTGTCACCGTTTCTGGGTCCAAACAAGTAGGGATAACTGCAGGCTGGAGCAATGGGCCTGCCTGTGAGATATTGTATATATATATATATATATGTGTGTGTGTGTGTGTGTGTGTGTGTGTATTTATATTATATGTATTATCTGTTATATTATTTTTAATAATACGCAAGAAAAAGTGGTGGCACGCTAAAGATTAAAATCTAGAAGTGCCGATATTGTGTACCGGCCCACTTTGAGCACTGGTTGTGGGGTGTTTACATCCCTTGAATCCATTAACCCTAAACATTCACTGTCCTGTTGTGAACCTTTCATTCATACCTCGCTGCCTCTCTTTCAGATGTGTATTTCATGCACTAGATAGAATCTGAGCCGAGAGTGAAATCTCTGAGCATGTGCAGATCTGGACAGTCTTTTTCATCAAAATTCCCCCCCTATATCCACTTAGAGGCATTTCTGTGAATTGGGAGTCCCCACGGAGAGATAAGCCTAACTGAAGTCAGGGGCCACGTTACGGGGACCGACACATATACAAGCCCAGCTGACGGGGGGCCTTTGTGGCTTAATTGTGCAACTTGGCTCAACTCCCAGGCTAAACCCTGAAAAGAAAACAGCTCATGTGAAGAGAATGTGTTCTCCTCGGGCCAACAAAACATTTGCACAGATTGCGTTCTTGTTTTGGGGTGAAAGTGCTGGTCTTTTTTTATTATACCTAACCTAAAGCCATGGTGTTATATTACAGGACGCTGTTGCTTTCTGACTGTGGAAGCCTTGGTCCATTACAGGAGTCATTTTTCCCTGGCAGAGAGAGAGTCTCCACTATTCTGTGCTCCACCGGACTGCACATTAAGTACTCTTGCACTCACAAATATAAAGTTATTTATCCCTCATCACTTTAAAAAAAGAGAAGATGATGAGCTGAAGCAGTGGTAGTTCTTTGGGGTTCTATGTAACTCAAGAGAGGATGCCTGTCAGGGACAAAACAACAAAAACACTTTCCAATAAAGTTCCATTTGTTAATAGTAAACAACAAGACATTCTATTAACTATAAGTTACTTTGCAACTATATGTGTCAAGTAACACTCATTAATTTGAGAATTAATTTAGAAAAATATTGTTGTATTTTTAATTAACATTAACAAAGATTACTGCAAACCCCTAATAATTTATACCTGAAAAGTATGTTTCTTTTCCCCCTATACATTTCTAGATTGCAAACGCTTTTAATAAATCAAAATTCTTTTTTCTAATTTCTTTATTTTTTGGTGTTAATAAAAAAGAATACAGGTACACTTCTTACGCTTCCTCATTACTTCAGTGTGACTTGTCAGGCCATTAGCATCACAAAGTCATTTGTGCTGATTAGCTTTCATAAATTGTAGTTTTGAACTGCAATTTAAAAGTAAAAGCAAAAAGTGTTGATCAAATCACAAATCATGTACGTAGACAGCAGCTTAAGTAGGGTTCATGCATTTACAGTTTCAGAATCAGAAAATGTTATTTGTGGTGTAACATGCAGTTGTTGTTTTTGCTCTTTGTGGTTTAATTGCTAACAGGGTCATATTTGACTCCTAAAGGGTTCAAACTTGTGTTCGATTTTCTCTGTAGACGTATTCTATCTTTGAGAACTCTCACTCACTCCAGTCCAAAATTACAATTGTATAAATAAATATGATGACATATTTTGGAAATAAAGCATGCAGCTAATGTTTCATGTGGCCATTTTATTGTTGAAAGGCATACGTTGCAGTGCAAACAGTCTTTGGCAAAAATACAATACAAAATATAAGAATCAATTTGACCACTTGAGCATGTTCAGTCTTGCAGGGCAGTGCATGGCAGGTGGGCACAGTTTGGTTTGGGGGAAGATCTTCAAGAGGTTGTTAGATCATTTAGGTAGGAAGGAAGGAAGGTTGTTTGGGAGTAATAAAACACTGATATAGCCACACAACAGAGATAGAAGAGTTGAATGCAGTCACACATGGTAAAACAAGTAAAATAGCAGTCAAACACTTAGCTGCTCTCAACACAATAGCAGTCACTTTCCCAGTCACTAACCAGCAGCACGACTGCAAGCGTACAAGCAGACAGTGATTGTGATTGTCTGTAGTCTGTTAGTCTGATGGCGTTTCATCAGGATACAGTGGAATGTTTAGAGAGGAGCAGCAGTGCTGCTCAGGATATGGCTTCCATTACAGAGAGACTCGATGAGTCAGACTCCAAAAACAAAAACAAGAAAACAAAAGAAAACACATGCTACAGCTCCGACGTCTTACCAGTCCACTACACAAACAAACCCAGGTGTGTGACAGTGTTGGGGAAACTTCACATTCAGCAAAAGAAGTGTTGCAGAATTCCAAGGATTGAGAATCGAGGACCAGCTCATATTTAAATAATAATAATATATACACTACTGGTCAAAAGTTTGGAATAAGTAAATTTTTATGTTTTTAACGGGACAAGTCTCTTCCGCTCACCAAGGCTGCATTTATTTGGTCAAAATTACAGTAAAAATAGAAATATTGTGGCATATTATTACAATTAAAAAAAAAAAAATTCTATTTGAATATATTTAATTTTTTAAATTTATTTCTGTGATGCAAAGCTGAATTTTCAGCATCATTACTCCAGTCTTCAGTCACGTGATCCTTCAGAAATCATTCTAATATTATGTCATTATTACATTATTATTATTACTATTATTACATCATTATTATTATTACTTTTATTATTATTGATATTACTGTTGCCGTCATCACAAGGTATTATTGTTATCATCACCATATTTAGTAATATTATGATTATTATTATGCATGCTAGTACTACTTAAATACTACTACTATTATTCAGATTGTCATTGCTGTTTATTTTCATTGCTTTTATTATCAGTGCTGTTCTACTGCTATTTTTGTGTTTTGTGTTCACCGTATGTTGTATGTTTTGCACTCTTAATAAAAAAATGTAAAAAATCATTCTAATATGCTCCTCAAGAAATATTATCAATGATAAGAGTTGATATATAAATATATATACATGATACATTACCATTTAAAAGTTTGTAGTAAGTTTTAATCTTAATATTTGTATTAAACAAGGATGTCATAAATTGATAACAAATAACAAATAAATGTTGTTGTTTTGAAATTTCTATTCATCAAAGAATCTTGAAAGAAAATGCATCACCATTTCCACAAAAAATGAAGAAAAAATTGAAAACTGTTTTCAACCTCATTGTTAATAATATGAACCACTATTAATAATTAATCACAAATAATAATTGATAATAACTGAGCAGAGAATCAGCATATCAGAATGATTTCTGAAGGATCATGTGACACTGAAAACTCGAGTAAAGATGCTGAAAATTCAGCTTTCATCACAGGAATAAATGACATTTTAAAATATATTAAAATAGAAAACAATTATATTAAATTGTTAAAAAAGTAAATAAAAAAGTAAAACAATTATATTAAATTGTAAAAAAAAAGTAAATAAAAAAGTAAAACAATTATATTAAATTGTTAAAAAAAAGTAAATAAAAAAGTAAAACAATTATAGTAAATTGTAAAAAAAAAAGTAAATAAAAAAAATCGTAATTATTCCAAACTTTTGACCAGCAGAAACGTGTACATGCACTGAAAACTCGAGTAAAGATGCTGAAAATTCAGCTTTCATCACAGGAATAAATGACATTTTAAAATATATTAAAATAGAAAACAATTATATTAAATTGTTAAAAAAGTAAATAAAAAAGTAAAACAATTATATTAAATTGTTAAAAAAAAGTTAATAAAAAAGTAAAACAATTATATTAAATTGTAAAAAAAAAGTAAATAAAAAAAATCTTAATTATTCCAAACTTTTGACCAGCAGAAACGTGTACATGGTTTTCATTATGTTATCATTATGTGATTTCTGAAAAGCACTAAAACGTATCATTAATGGAATCAGAACATGAATGCATAAATTCTCATCTCAAATCTTGCTCTTCTGCTGGATAGAAGCGTCTGCTAAATGTACGGATATAACTGAACACTGGATGCTGAGAGAGAAGTGTGTGTTTCAAGTGATGTATTGTGATGAGGCACAACTGTTTACATCTCTCTGAACATTGTTTGAAAAGGAAGGAAACATCTGGACCTTCATTCATGACAAGAATATAAATACTGGGCCGGTAGAACAGAGCATTATAGAAAAGTACAGTAACACCCTTAAAAGAGAGCCTGACGTCAGCTCAGAGCTGCACTTCCCAAACGCTTCACCTCAGTCGCTCCCAAACCAAAAACATCTAGCTTTCTGTCAAGATAAAGCAAAGAACACCAGGTCTCAGAAAACCCGCAGTTGCCAAGGGAAACAAACATTTCGTGATCAGTAGAGTTTTTTTTCCCCATTGCAAAGATTGTTTTCAAGGTATTCACATTTTTCTCCACATGAGAGGAAGATAAAAAGCGGGAACTAATGTTCTACATATGTCCAGAATATGATACGATGCACCATAAACAAAGTAAAAGTATGAGTAACGTTTAAAATGTCTTTAGCGTAATTACAAAATGAAAGATTTTCGCTCAAGTGTGGTTTTAAAAAGCTCATAATGAGTGTATATACTGATGTATGATGCATTGCATATTGCAAAACAATTAAATGCATAAAACAACTCTTAAAGACTCGGGTAAATCACTTAAATGGAGTAAGATAGCACCAGTTCTGCAGCATCTCAAATCTGAGAATGCTTCTTCTGTAAAACAACCAGAAATGGGAAACTCTTGAGTTCAGCTCCACCCCCAATCAATCAAACAAACACATTTAGGCCTACATTTAAGATTTATGCATTTGAATTGCATATAGAATTTTCATCCGTTTGTATAACACAGTTTTAACGAAATCTAATAAACGGTGATGCACATTTGTCAGTCACACATTAATGAAACGAGTCACTCAAGAAATCATGGCATAGTTTCTTATTAACTCTTAGCATCTATTTGATTTGATCTAAATAATAATATTTTCAAAATGCATTAATTCATATAGCTCAGAATCAGCATACATCTGTTTTAACTGTGAAAACTAATGGTTAAAATATGACTAGCTCTGGAACAAGCAATCATCATTTAGTTTAAATGTACGCGATTGAAACAAATTAAATGTACTGATGGTAAATATATAAACCTGGTTATTGTGCATTTAAAACATTCCCTTTAGAAATCTTACCAGTTTCACTGATGCATAACTGACAAATATGCATTGCATTCTCTATTAGTTGATGTTAAAACTGTGTAATCCAACCGTATAGAAATTGAACATGCAATTCAAATACATAAATATACATAACATTTAAGCCCTAAAATGTTTTTTCGTCTTTTTTGAGCGCAACTGACTGTACAGTAATTTTCAAGGAATCCTGAAGACTTTGGTTTGGTGTGTTTGATTAGTGATAAGAGCTGAACTCTGCAGGAAAGTGTCCCTCCAGGACCGGAGCCGCCCATTCTCGGTCTCGTAAATGAACACTTTGGGTAGTCGTCTCCCGGTTAACATGCCTGAGGAGGAAAACAGGGCCCCACATTCATCCGTTTAGACACTTTTTAAGGCAGTGTATTTTTGGTTCTTTGCAGAGGGCATCTGAGGATATGCAAAAAAAATACATGACAAACAACAAAAAACCCTGAAACGCAACTATTGAACAAATGGAGGCATGAGCTCAAGGTCACATTGGTTAAGTGTCCTGAGGTTATACGTGGCGCTCGTTATCCTGCGGTTGTGATGGCTGGTTGAGGCACACGGGGCAGCACGAGCCTTTGGGAATCACTGGCTTCAGACATGCTGTCTGCGGACACTTTTCCACGAAACACGTCACCTGGGCCTCCTAACAGAGACAGAGACACAGGAACAACTGAGCTGAAAACGGGACGATATTTCTGCAGGAATCATCACAGGTATGTGCCTTTCCTGACCCGCCATCCTTCACTCTCTGCAAACCAGTAATATGTTAGTATTATAATTTTTATTAATATTTTGAATTAGTTTATATTTTTTGTTTTAAATTTGTTGCGCATTTGTCATTTTATTATTATTTATGCCATATATATATGGGTAGTTGACAAATATACCGTAAATGTGTCCTATGGTGTGACATATACATACATACATACATATTTTTTATATACATTTTATTTTATTTTATTTCTGTCTACATTTATCTCTAAATAACTATTTTATGGTTTTAATTTTAGTTTCAGTCAACGATAATAACCCTGCTGCAAACACTCTTAAGTGTTTTTATATAGACTTAAAAGAATAACAAAAGCTGCGTGTTTGTAAGAAACAAATCCAACATTAATATGATCATATGATGCGATTTCAAGTTTTCCTTTCTCTTTGGAGTGTTACAAGCTCTTGGTGCATAAAGAAGATCTGTAAAGTTGCAAAGACTAAAGTCTCAAATCCAAAGAGATATTCTTTATAAAAGAATACACCAAATAATGATCTTTAAAATAGCATCATATGACCCCTTTAAGATGTTTTTAACTTCAAACTATTGCTTCTGGCTAAAGCAGTGTTTCCCAACCTTTTTTTTTAGCCACGGCATAGTTTTGATCATGTTTTTTCATAGTGTTTTAATGATAGAATTTTTTCTTACAAACACAGATTTTGGTTTCTGTTTGGACTCTCATTCTGACGGCACCCATTCACTGCAGAGCATCCATTGGTGAGCAAGTGATGCAATGCTACATTTCTACAAATCTGATGAAGAAACAACCTCATCTACATCTTGAATGGCCTGAGGATTAGCACATTTTCAGCCATTTTTCATTTTTGGGTGAAGTATTCCTTTAAACTACATGTGATTGACTGCAGATTCTATCCCAGATTGAGTTAGAATGTTACCATGACATACCATGTGAGGGCATTTGTCCATTTTTGACAGCTAAAGTTCCCCCTAGGAATCAATCGGTCTACTGATCCATCAATCGACAATAATAAGTACATGAGCGTGCTAGAATGCCGTGCATTCATTTGCAATGAGATAAAGAAAACACAGATGTAACAGATATTTAGCATCCAAAATGAACACTCACTAAGTGCCAAATGTGAGTAGAATTTGCCGACAGTGGGTAAAAAAAATCCTTCTCAATGAAAGCCGTTTGGTAAATACTAGATAAACTATTCCAAATGATTTTCAACACAGCCCAGTGAAACCTGGCTGTGTAAAAGAGCTGAAAATCCATTGTTTTGCAACGGTCAGCCCTTCAAAAAAAAATGGATAAATTATATTAATAACCAGTCGCTTTAATTAAAAAAAAATGCATCAATAACAATGCTCAAGTCTTTTAAGGTGCACTCAAATGATAAAATACACTACATACTCCACTTTCTTGTAACCCTGCTTCTCAACTGGTGCTTTGATACAGTCAGAAAAAGCACTGCTACTGTACATACAAATTACAAAATATTTTGAATATTATCATGACATATATTTAATATATCATTGTGCATAATTTCAACAGCAAAATGAACATGCTTATAAACTTTTAAAATGAAAAAAAAAAAAAAGCTTCTCATATATTACATCAAAGACTGTGTATCACAGCTACAATTATATATTTTAATATTTAATTTTAAGGGCATTCTTATTTGCTTTTGTGCAATAAACAAAAAACAGTCGAGAACCACTGCTTTAGACAAGTCAAATGTTTCTGTGTCTACCTGAACACTGGTACATCATGTAAAACTACATTTCTGTGCATATGCTTGTGTTTCCGCTCCACCGTGTTCACAAGCCCATGAATGCAAGTAAGAATGCAGTACAGTCTATATGTGAACGCACCTGAAGATTTCAGCCAGAAAGGCTCAGCGCACTGATGAACTTACATGACACTGACAGGTGGTGCAGGGGTTCTTCTTCCAACTCTCTCCATCTCCTCGCTCTCTCCCGTCCTCATCTGCACAGTCTGTCCTGCTCAGACGGCCTTCAAGTCTTTTTATCTGTCAGTTCCAACAGAGAGAAAAAATGGTTTCATTTTAGGCTGATGATACACAGAGCAAATTTTGAGCAATTTTGCCGGGCAACTTTTTTTGAGGAATGCTGCTTGGGCACTTTCACATTGAGAATGGGTAACAAATTTCAATCTGGGTACTTGAGATCGGTCGTGGGCCCTGTGTTTCACCTGGTTGCCCGTTGAGGGCAACACTGCCCAAAGTTGCTCGGCAACATTGCTCAAAAAGTTGCCCTGTGCATCATCAGCCTAAGTCATTTGTGACCCTGGAGCATTTTTTTGCACCCTCAGATTCCAGATTTTCGGCCAAATATTGTCCAATCCTAACAAACCATACATCAATGGAAAGCTTATTTATTCAGCTTTCAGATGATGTATAAATCTCAATTTCGAAAAATTGACCCTTATGACCCTTAGGTCACATTTATTCTTTGCAGTATATTCTGTATAAATGCACCATACCATACTGATCCATATTATAATGTGTGGAAGTGAAACATGCTAAAATATGATTACTGATTCAGTACGTTGAACTAAAACATCTTGAGTCTATATCAAAAAAAGAATGGCAGTCATCAGGAAGTGTTTGGTTGCAGTTATGAAACGTAACGATGGTATAATCAGTTATTAATTGTGAATGAGCAGTTAGTTACCTTTTACAAACAGGTGATATATAATCTGTTATTTTGCAAGTAGGATGTGTTTCTAGATCAACATCTTTTGTTGGTCCTGGAGAGGGTTAAGGTTGACGACTGTGTTTAGACTATGTCTGTTTGACAGCAAAAAAGATGCTGATCCAGGAACAGGCCCTACTTGGCAAAATTACAGTTATCTGTTGAATAGTTTTTATTTTTTTTTAAAGAAATTATGTAAAAACAATAAACAGGTTCTGCTTATTCACTGAGGGTTGCTTTATCTGATATCGGATAGACTTGAAAACAGCCATTGGGAAGTGGACAAAGGAAAGATGGCAGCTATTTTTTTATGTCACTGTGGATTGCCATGTGTTATTAATCAAAAGAAGCGTCTGGAAAGTTAGATTTTTGACCTGTTGCACTGGACAGTAAAACAAACATTTTCAGCATCTCAGCATCACTGCCAAACGCTTGTGTCTGAGCAGATGTCAATCGTCCTTATGTACTGAGCTCACCAACAAAAGACAATTCATTCACAAATATCCGTGACTGAATTTTCAGAAGGGTTATATAAATAGATCAAGTATATAGTGCAGCATATGAGTTTTAATTACAAAAAACAAAACAAAAAAAACAATGTACATTTGATATCAAAGCACTATACTTTGTGTTTTATCACCTTGACATTACATTTCAGAAAACTGATTAACGCTGCTGAGAGAGTGACCAATGTAATCAATCTCTTTTTTCATCTTTTAGAAAGTCATAGAAATGCTATCACTATCTAATTTCCGTTCACCACTATAGAAGTTCACCCAACTTTGGCAACTTTTGCTTCTGAGAACCCCTGAAATGTGAAAAAGGTCCATTATAAGTAATGTTATGAGAATTTACAAACAATCTTTGGTGAAATCCAGAAATGAGCAGCAGACTGTAAATGAAGCTTGTGAGTTGCACCTGCTGTTGCCCGTGAGGTTGCTGGCAGGTTTCTCCTCCGCGTAGCTGTGCTCTGCTGACCTGCGGCCTCTGAAGTGGTACGACAGGGCGTTGAACTGACCTTTAGTACGGCAGTCTGCAGGTGCAAGAAATTCAGCCTTTATTTGATGCAGAAAAAAAAACAGCTGTACAAACACTAGACAGCTTGTACCATGGTCATTTACAGCATTGACAAATTAAACTTGTCAGCAATTAACGCAAAATTTGACTGGACGGACAAAAATAATGGTTCATTTTTGTTGGTTGTTTTATCTATAGGAAAATTAGATGTTGAATTTTGAAGTAAAATAATGCAGTAAGCTTACATTTATTTGAATGAATTAGAGAATTAGCATGTGTGAATTACCTGCGTCTGTGCAGCATCTTTCTACTAACACTGAAGATGCAAGTTTAATTGCTTCAAAAACAGCAATGTCACCACCTCGCTGCTGAGAAACAGCGTAGCTTATAATGTAGTGGTTTTGTGTGCTACAATGAAGGGAGCGCATTAATATCCACCTTATATATATGTTTATATACAAGCGAGTCTAGCTAAAATGATTAAAATAAGAGATTTTTAACAGAATAAATTAAAAGCAACACGAAACGTGTATTATAAGGTCCTGGCGGAAATACTGCAGTGGTTGGATGCTGAAAATTATAGTTTCCTTTGGGTTTTGGATGCCTTTGGGCTAAACATTTTTTGCTGGACCTGGCAACCTTGAGCTCCTATTGTTTAACAGCTAATTACAATAAATTACATGCACAATAAGGCACCATGTCAAAAAACTAAAAAACAAAAACAAACAAACAAACAAAGCAAAAAAATAAATAAATTGTGCGTTGTAGTACTATAACACAGGACCAATGTATGATAAACAGCTACACTGATGGCCCTGTAGTTAGCAGTGTGTCAGAGCAGAGGATATGACTGCAAGATAATAATCAAGGGCCTCTTTGAAGTTCCCGTAAAACGAATTCACTGCTAAACTCAGCAAGAGCAACCAGCTTCCATCTGATAGCACATACAAAAGTAAACAAAAGATGCTGTAACAAAAGTAACCAAAAGATCATCCTATTTGATGAAATCACTGTCATCCTCTCCAAAATCCAAAGCAAAAGCCTTTAAGATGGTCTATTTAAGAGATTTCTACTTAAAGCAATCAGGTATCCAAATTCAAATAAATGCTCCTATCCTAGATTTAAAATATATATATTCCCATTGGAGTGCCCCCTTTTTTTTTGTTATATTGTGGTATACATTTATGTATTTAGGTTGATTCAGTGATGTTAAATAATATTTTTGAGTTGAATAAAACCAGATAATTTAGATGCTACCATTTTTAGATCATTTTTTCAGTATATATCTATTCGCTGTGCTAATGGCTCCCTCTGCTGACTGTTCGTGTGAATTACAGGAATCAGTGTGTTAATGGGTTAAACTGGTTGCTCTGCTGGTAGATAACCATAACTACACTATCTGTGAGTCAAAAATAATCTTCCAATGACGGCCTTTTCCCAAAAGTATCTGTGTATTCTGAAGAAATAATTTAAACACCATTGCGCTAAACTAACATTTGGTCCAATAAAAAAGCCATTTTTAATTTATTGCTGCCTATCAGTATTCATAAAATATCAGTTTAAAAATGGTAATCATTGAATTGATGCCATTTAGCTACATGGCATAAGCTGTTTATGAATTTACACATTAAATAGTGTCATGTAATAATCGCCTGTATAATGCGGTTAATTATGGACAGCAGGTGGAGCTCCTGATAAAATATGAACGTCACATTAAGCATCTGAATAGGTTTAGGAGTCTCTAATCTGAAAAACCCAGATCAGGTAATTTATTCAAATAGTAATGTGCTGTATTTAGTAATGTGCTGAAGCTTATATGATGGCTGCAGTTTGTTCTTGATATTTGTGTTGTGGTCTAATTTCATATCCTGCTGTAGTGGTTTGTGAAGTTTCTGATAAATAAACATTATGAAACATTCTCTCTGTACTGATTATGTTTGTCGGTATATGACCATAATGGATTTACACATTTACACATAACGATTTTTAATGTAATAACTGCCAGAGAAGAACTAGTTTCTCCTTCCATGCCATCTACTAGCACGCACTGCAATTGAGTCTAAGGAGCACATGGACTTCTGACATGGCTACATTATTAATTTATGAATTCAAGTAGTTTGATATGTTTCATAAGTACTTTAACAGGCTGTGATGGCTACTCACTTTCTTCATTCACTTAAGATGCTCTTTTTGTTATACACAGGTTGTTTCTGTATTTGTTCTATACTTATAAGTGGATTTTATTTAATTTTGAATGAAATTGATGTATCTGATAAACCAACATACATTAATGTATGTAATGTATGTGTAAATGAAAATAGACTTGCTCTATTATACACTGCACAAAATTAAATTCAAGCCCATTTTGAATTCATTGATAATTTATGAACCAAAGTCTTCTTTGTTTACTGAACAGCAGTTAAAAAACGTAAGTGATTTCAGTATGAAATGGCTGGAGTCGACTAGTTAATGTCAGTAATGTATAGTATGTATGCATATTTATCTGTAAACATAATTTATTTTATTTTTTTGGTGTTTACACAGATGAAACAGAGATGATATCAGTGACGGAGGGAGATTCTGTCACTTTAAACACTGATATTACTGAACTACACAGAGATGATCTTGTAATGTGGACATTTAGGCTTCAGAATTCTGAGACTCGTTTAGCTGACATCTATTAACAGATCATCTCTATATATGATAATACAGAGCATAACGAGAGATTCAGAGGCAGACTACAGATAGACGAGCAGACAGGATCTCTGACCATCACAAACATCAACAAATTACACTCTGGACTTTATAAACTACAGATCATGAACGGAGGGGTCAAATACAAGAGCTTCAGTATTGCTGTCTATGGTGAGTAAACTGAGTAAATATTTTATTTATTTATTATTTCTTTATTTATTGCTGTGAATACAGAGTAGTGAAGGCAGACTTGTGTCAAGAATTGGCTTGATGAGAAATTTTTCATAATAAGAAATTTATATAATTTTGTATAACAAAAACTGGACATACAACTGTTATTTATTTTATCTATGAATATTAAGGATCTTTACACACATCTTTTTCAATAATGTAGCTCTTCTGTAGCTTTCTTAGCTCTTCTTCCTGTTCCTGTCATCAGCGATTCTCCTCAAAACCCTTCAGTATCAGAAAGATCATCAGGTCAGAATGTTCACTGCTGTGTTCAGTGTTGAATGTGAGTGATGTGACTCTCTCCTGGTTCAAAGGAAACAGTTTATTGTCCAGCATCAGTGTGTCTGATCTCAGCATCAGTCTCTCTCTACCTCTGGAGATTGAATGTCTGGATGATTCCTACAGCTGTGTTGTGGCTTATTCATTCACCAACCAGACTAAAAATCTCAACACCACTGATCGTTGTCAGACATGTTCAGGTACATCAGCATTGCAGTTTATTCACCAAACTATGTCTGTGCATGTTTATTTCTAAATGATTCATTAAAGAACTCACATTGTCACATATTTGTGTCTGTGCTGTATCTTAGCACATAAACTACACTGTACTGTTAAATTCAGTATTGTATTTTAATAACTGATAGAATATTTGATGTTTTAATAATTGACACATTTATTGTTACAAAATGTAGTTGCATCTTTTATAATATATGCCCCGTAAGATCTGCTGTTGTTTCATCTTGATTGAAGTCTGACGAGATTAATTAACAGTAATGACAAGACAATCAGTGTCTGTCAAACCGCTGATAATTGCTCCTGTAATTCTGCTGCTGCTAGTGATCTCAGCTTTAGCTACGAAGATGTTCTGTCGCAGCAGGAGCTGCAAAGAATCAGCACAAGAAAGCAAGTATTACCTCTTTTTATGACATTATAGTGCGCAAAAGTGCCAATAAAATCTCGTAACCTTCATTTCAGATGTTTTTTTTAATATATTATTTTATTTTTTGTAAATGTATTTTTACTAAACAGCTCAGACTACTGTGGAAGAGGTGGATTATACTGATGCAACATTTACTACAAACAGAGCTCAGGATACGGTAAGATATGTTTGTTATTCTCTGCACATTTATACAAATGAAGTTGCAGCATGAACCATTTAAAAACTAGGCTTTTTCTTATTGTATATATACTTTTTTTTTTTTTCTTTTCTTTTTTTTTTTACTTTTGAATGGTAGTGTATTACTGTTTCCACAAACAGTCATACACTAACACAAAACAGTTCTTTTAAATTGTAATAATGTTTCACAATATTACAGTTTTTACTTAATTTTTGATATAAAATAAAAGCAGCCTTGGTCGGCATAAGAGATCTTTGAAAAACATGAAAAAAAGTTACCAAAATTACCAAACT
Organism: Sinocyclocheilus rhinocerous; assembly: GCF_001515625.1. Taxonomy (NCBI): domain Eukaryota; kingdom Metazoa; phylum Chordata; class Actinopteri; order Cypriniformes; family Cyprinidae; genus Sinocyclocheilus; species Sinocyclocheilus rhinocerous. Next base: position 179,160 of record NW_015644632.1, on the reverse strand, counting down.
GACTGGTAATTATATATATATATATATATGATGTGAGTCATGGTAAACCGAGTCTCGTACCTTCACAGCAGTCCTGCCACATACGTAGGTCAATCTTAGGTACATCATCACAGCTTCCATAACTGTGAGGGAATTTAGCCACGCTAAAGACATCTGACTGGATTCGAGTGATGTTGTCGCTATTGTCACACAACACCCGGGCGAGAGACGTCTGCTTCAGCTGGGTCAACTGAGCAGGGCTAAAGGAGCCAGGGTTCTCATACCAAAACCTACAATTACATGAGTGAAGTTGCTGATTAATTATTTAACCGTGTCAGTTATGCACATCACCAAATAATAGTAATACCGCTTAACACGAGTATACTGTATGTACCATAGCAAATCTCAACTGCTTGATTGTATATATCGTTGAAGAATGTCAGCTATATTATTGCCCAATGATATATTAAAAGTTGGATATTTAGTACATCCTATTTTACCAGCATATATACTGTATACTCCCTCAGGGCAATATATACTATATGGCAAATCTCAACTGCTTAATTGATTATATCATCGCAAAATGTAAACTATATTATCAGCCATGCCCTAAAGTGAAAGTGACGTGACGTGTGGCCAAGTATGGTGTCCCATACTCGGAATTTGTGGTGTGCATTTATCCCATCGAAGTGCACGTACAGTAGTGAAACACACACACACACACACACACACACACACGTGAGTAGTGAACACACACACACACACACACACACACACACACACTGAACACACACAGCCAGCAGTGGGCAGCCATATTGTTGCGGCGCCCAGGGAGCAGTTGGGGGTTCGGTGCCTTGCTCAAGGGCACTTCAGTCGTGGTATTGAGGGTAGAAGAGAGCGCTGGTCATTCACTGGTCATTCACTTCCCCCACCTATAATTCCTGCTGGTACGGGTCTCTAACCATTAGGCCACGACTGCCCCCAAATATAATATGAGGCATGAATATATTAAGATATTATAATCATGAACATCATGATTTTTTTGTAAAGCTGCTTTGAAACAATAGGTCTTCTCACACTCAGAACATTTAAGCCTGGTTCACTCTAAACCCCAGGTAAACAGAATCCTAGGTTATCTTGCTTCACGTTTTACACTGCTCACAATTTATCCGGTTAACAATTAATCTTGTGTATTCATAAGCTGATGTTTCACACTGTACATTCCTAAACCCTTGGTTAATGTTCTTATGACTGGACAAAGGTAGAACTACGTGTTTATATAGCATTTACATTGCACATCCCTATTTTATATACAGTGTTGGGAAAGTTACTTTGGAAATGTAATAGGTTACAGATTACAAGTTACCCTATTTAAAATGTAATAAGTAGTGTATAAGTAGTAGTCTATTTCAATTACTTTATTAAAGTAATGTAACTGATTGCATTTGAATACTTTTTGATTACTTTTATAAATGAATAATGAATGTTTTCATCTGTTAATCATTTTCAAACATTTAAAGCAGGCAGGGTTAACCTAACAGTAGTACTCAACACTGATTACTGTCAGACTTTCATCACTTGAATTTTAAAGCACAGCCACCACAAAATCAGACTTTAGCACAGCTTTTTACTTTGAGATCATTCTGAGGTTAAATACAGATTTAAAATCATAATAAGAAATAGTTTAATAGCTATGATACTTTAAAATCAAATATTTGCATAGCTATGACAGGAGCCTACTTTTTTTTTTGCCTACTATTCACACTGTGTTTCCATGACTGACTAAAGCAGGCAAACATAAAGCACGCGATTCTTGGGTCTGTTGCTAAAAATCTAGCCAAGATTCGAACACAGTATTGTTTAACACGGTACCTGTTTGACACCACTACGTGCCACTGATATGATTTGGAGCAGGCTTTCATAATGTATATAAAGTGGTGCTAACCCTGCTTCTAAATTACAAGTATGAAACATGCCTTCAGTCGAGGTTAAAAATGGAGTTAAGAACGACAATAACCCAGGGTAAAGCACAGTGTGAAAAGCCCTAATGTGTATTATGAAAAGCACTGTACAAATAAGTTTTAAATTTGAAAAATCTGAAATTTCGGAGGAACACGGACAGGTCTTACCGGTCACCATCTCTGAGACGCTTGAACTGGGTTGCCAGTAAACACATGAGGGTCGGTCCCAGTCTGCTGCCAGGCACCAGCTCTTCAGCCATCAGCGCAGGAAACAGGTCAATATTCTGAGGTGTGCCATACAGCCTGGGAGCAGAACAGACCATTACACCCAGAAAATGCTGAATGTGTCTTTCAATGACATGGGATTTAGAACGAGAGATTTTGCGGCTAACCTTTGAAGCTTCTCTCGCACACTGGGATTCTGAATCTCATTCCTCAAGTCATCAAACGTCTGCGCGGACGTCAGGTTGCAGAACACCCGGTAGTCATTGTAGGGGGGTATACCGTGGTCACGCCCCCTTTGGATATTCATGGCAGCAAGGTCGAGTGCCACTGAATGCGCCATCGAGAAAAGCCGTTCAGTAAGTTCGGTGTTAAGCAGTTGAGTGGACACGCGCATTTTTCCTGCCACTCCAAACAAGCCACGGAGCAAAGGATCGATGCCTCCTTCGTTCACAATACGGAAGGGTGAGAAAAAAGCCTTATGCAGTGAGATGTGTCCTTGCTGGATGGGCTGAAAGTTTTCATCGAGCCGGTACAGAATGGGGTTAATGAGCGTATGGCCAAAGCGGAAGGCAGCAGTTGCAAAAGCGTTGAGGATGCCGGCATTAATATTGGGATTATAGCCATTATAGTCACCCAGTAGCCTCATGCCAGCCTCGCCCAGTATTTTGGGCAACCAATGGCTGTAGGTTATATGCTGCATTTGGGCTCCAACTATCTTCCGTGCCTCATGGTAAATGGTGTCGCCATCCCAATGGGGGTTGAGACGTAGCAACTCGCTGGCTATGCGGTTATGTTCACGGAACCAAACCGTGTGCATAGCCGTCAACCCAAGCTGCTCATTGGCACGATGGTCCCCAGCTAGGAAGCAAGGAATGGGGCTTTCGTTTTCGTCCCGCATGCATTCTGTTGGTGGGCCAGTTGCAAAGGGGAGCAATGGCTTGCCGGTGCGTTGCACAATACCCTGCTGCAACATGCCCCGATGGCTGGCCAAGTCACGGATCTCTTCTGCCTCGTGCTGTGAGCTGCCGTAAACATTGGAAGCATCGATGTAGGAGGTGAGCTGGTTCATCTGCTCGCGTGGATACACAGAGTTCATAAGCAGAGAGGTCATTCCACTGCCGCAAACGGGACTAGAGCGCACAAAGAACATGCAACTTGCTCCGTTGTGCCGCTGCCGTGGATCGTCGTGAGGGAACATGATGGGAAAGCAAGGTGGGTCGTTGGTGCACACCGAGGTGCACAACTGTCCATCGGAGAAACGAGACTGGCTGAGGGATACAACAGTTGAATCCAGGTCGTGGTCAAGGAACTGGCCCCACTGCATAAGCATGTGTGTGTAGCGATCGTCTGGGGTGATGGTCTCCGTTCCGATCATGGTGGTGGAGACCAGACGTGGAAGTGGCAGAGGGAAGCCACTGTGCCTTCGCTCAGAGGCACCACGTGGGAGATTGAAGCCATTGTCGTAGACGGGCTTTAGCAAGCGCTCGAAGGCAGTGAGCGAGCCTCCCCACATGGGGTGCTGCAGGTTGTTGCAAGTGCCATCATGGGTGCGATACTTCTGGTGGAAGCAGATATTCGAGCAATTGTTGAAGCGTCGATGGGCCGTGCAGCCAGACAGGTTAGCTATCATATCCAGAAAATGCGGTGACACCAAGTCATTGTAGCGGTAGGCTGTTAAGAAAGAGTGTGCATTTAGTAAAATCATTTTGATCTTGGTTAAAAAAACGGGTTGGGCTACTACTATTTTGTAAAGAGACAAATACAGTTGTAATGAAAGGCACTAAAGGAATAGTTCATCCAAAAATGAAAATTATGTCATCATTTACTCACCTTCATGTAAATCTAAACCCATCAGACTTTGGTTAATCTTTGAAACACAAATGAGGATTTATTTAAATGAAATCTGAGATCTCTATTGAAAGTTCAGGTAATCAAAACTTAGAAGATCTGAAAAATGAATTTACATGTATTGAGTGTTTTATAACCAGGTCTTGTGAAGAGGCATGATTATTTTAGGCTTTAATTTACATCTAAACAATGATCGACACACATGCATCAAACACACACGTGTGTGATGCGCAAGCTTCCATGTTTTCCATATGTGATTTGTTCTATGTATGTGTGCTTATATGTGAATAAAGGTCTAAATTAAATCTGTTGATCATATAAAGTTATTGCACACACTCATTTTGGATTAACTTGGACTGACACTGCTATATTAATTTGAATCATATTGAATCATTGCTTTAGTATTAAGTCTATTTTAGTATCAACCAATTTAGATAAACCTGCCATTAAATTAGCTGCAAAGTGGACCGGACCATATGACAATTAAAATGCTGGCTATGTTAGACTAGTTAGCAATAGATGCTGTGCTTGTTGACCCCTTCTTGGAACTTGTGTCAGTGAATGTGTCCAGAGGGTAAATGCTCAGATTGGGGTAGGGCTTGTCCAAACATGTGAGGCCATTTTGCCTTAGTGTGGCGATGAAAGCTGTGCTGTTGTCATAACCAGAAAAAACAGTGACCCATGTCTTCTGCAGCACAAAGCGTCACAGTGTCTGCTCATCATTTAGTAAAGCAGACACATTTCTATTGCCATATTAGGGGTGGGACAAAATAACGATATGGCAATAAATGGTTTTCCTTCTTCGTGCGATACGAGAATCGATACGCTGGTGCCAAATATCGATATTTTAATTAACAAAATAAGGCGCTCTAAATAGATTTCCCTGCTCCTAGCGTCACTACTTCATGGCTCCTCGAGGTGGCGCTCAACAAATCTGTTGATCATATAAAGTTATTGCACACACTCATTTTGGATTAACTTGGACTGACACTGCTATATTAATTTGAATCATATTGAATCATTGCTTTAGTATTAAGTCTATTTTAGTATCAACCAATTTAGATAAACCTGCCATTAAATTAGCTGCAAAGTGGACCGGACCATATGACAATTAAAATGCTGGCTATGTTAGACTAGTTAGCAATAGATGCTGTGCTTGTTGACCCCTTCTTGGAACTTGTGTCAGTGAATGTGTCCAGAGGGTAAATGCTCAGATTGGGGTAGGGCTTGTCCAAACATGTGAGGCCATTTTGCCTTAGTGTGGCGATGAAAGCTGTGCTGTTGTCATAACCAGAAAAAACAGTGACCCATGTCTTCTGCAGCACAAAGCGTCACAGTGTCTGCTCATCATTTAGTAAAGCAGACACATTTCTATTGCCATATTAGGGGTGGGACAAAATAACGATATGGCAATAAATGGTTTTCCTTCTTCGTGCGATACGAGAATCGATACGCTGGTGCCAAATATCGATATTTTAATTAACAAAATAAGGCGCTCTAAATAGATTTCCCTGCTCCTAGCGTCACTACTTCATGGCTCCTCGAGGTGGCGCTCAACACATGAATGAGGGAAACGTGAACATAAGTTAACTAGCCTAAGAAAATTAGGTTTTTAATGGGATGGTGGACAGCAGTGTGAGTAAAATAATAGATGCCCCAGCCACATTTATTTCCAAAGTCTGGACCCACCTCGGCTTGCATGGATGCATGCAGCTCTTAAAGTGACAGCAGACTAAAAGTACTGAACATGCTGCCGCTTGTCATTAAACGGATAGTTCACACAAAAATTCTGTCATTATTTACTTGCTCTCATGTTGTCCCAAACCTGTATTAATTTCTTTCTTGTGCTGAACGCAAAATAAGATATTTTGGGTAACCAAACAGTTGCTGCTCCCCATTAACTTTGATAGAAGGAAAAAAAAAATACTATGGGAGTCACTGGGGACCAGAAACTGTTAAGTTACCCACATTCTTCAAAATAATTTTTATGTTCCAAAGAAGAAAGAAACTCATTCAGGTTTAAAACAACTTGAGAGTGAGTAAATGATGACACAATTTTCATTTTTGTAGAATTTTCATCAGTTTGGACTTTAATGAAGAGAGAGAACCTGCACCTCTTCACATGCATTTTGTTTTCATAGTTAGACAGATATCGTGATGTATCATTAGTATGATACAATATTCAATTATCGCAGAATTGCTGTATCGTGATATTATCGGCCTTGTGAGCCATGTATCGTGTATCGTATCGTATCGTGAGGTACCCTGTGATTCCCACCCCTATGTCATATACTACTTTATTTCACAATAACAAAATCACAATAACAAATAATATGTCATTTGAAGAGCGGCATTATGGTGTGAGATACCTGTTCCATTGGTGTCCACCATGAGGCCCTGGTTGACATGCCTCTGGATGAGAAGTAGGGTCTGCTCAAAAATCTCTCCAGCTCTGGCCTGCTCCACTGTGTAGGGGTCCCGGGGGTAACGGAACAAAGCCAGAAGCTCGGCAGGGGTACGAGGAGATCTGATGATGGTGGAGAACACATTAACTTCCACATTCACAAAAGCCATTCAGACTCACTCTGGAAGAGAATACAAATTAGCAAACTATAGACCTGCATTTCGTCTAACAGATTAGTAGATCGATCTTGTAGCACAATCTCATAATTTCTTATTTATCAATTCAAACCTGTTTTTGAACTGTGGACAGTGCAAGACACCCCAGGTGAATAGGGTAAAAAATTAAATAGATATCACCATATTTCCCCAATTGACTGATTCCATTAGGAATTGGAAACATTTTTTGTATTTCAAATTTTCAGAAATGTTATTTAAATATGCAAAAGAGGCATTATCTAATTAAATATGCACTAATTTGCATGCATTTTCACCATGTTTTCAAGAATAAAACATTCTATAAAATCAGGTGAATGGTATATGAACAAACCCCTCTGTCAAAGCTTTCAGAATATAAATAGGAATAAAGATTTAAGGAAAGTTTTAAGTGGAGATTTCTGACATGAGAAACTCATTTTGAGAAAACGGCCAATTTAGGTATGTATTGTAATTGACATCTACAGACGCAAAAAGATAAAGTGCAATAAAACAAACATTTAAAAGTTTATTTTGGATGTTTTATTTCCCTTAGACTGAACACATTATGAAAAGCCAAATAGCCCAAATTCTCAGAATGGCAAGCGCATGAAAAAAAAAAAAAAATCTGCCAGTCTTGCTTCAAATCAACAAATTATAAATAAAGGAAAAAAAGCACAAACTAGAGAGATTGAATATTCTGCAGGATGCATCATGCTGAAATGGTGACAGATTATTAAAGCTAAATGGAAACTATGTCATAGTAAAAAGCCCATCTGAACCCCATTGAAGAGCATAAACGACCTGTCAAAGCACTTGACATGGCCACATATGCACATGACCTTCTTTCAAGCATTTAATAAAAGTGCTTCCATACCTTAGACAACTTGGATCATACACTTGTTTTCCCCGCTGAAGCTCACTCTGAAAACTGTTTTCAAACGTATGCGTTCAAGTGCAGTCACTGATGAAGGCTCTGTACCTAAAGTTATGCCCTTCTTAAGTAGTTTTTGCAGCCCTAATTGTCAAAAGAATTTATGATTTGAGAGTAAAATGTATTTCCTTTGTTCTCACTAAATATGCATAGCACATTAAACTGCCTAGAGTTATTTGAACAAAATATATTTGACCACAACCAACTTAAACCACAAACTGTAAAAGTTACATTCTAATAAGTGGCATCTTAAAAGCTGACTACAGTAAAAAGCCTATAGCCTAACAACCTGGCTTCAGTTATTTAATTTACATCAGAATAACTACAATCTCATTCAGTGTTTACTGGGGTTATTTGAGAGAACCATATAACAGAAAGAATAACCATTTTGCCAAAGTCAACTGTAAACATTTGCTCCAAGGCTGTTGGTGCCGATTCAGACAAAAGCTAAAGAACATCAAAGTCTTACAGCATTAATATCATTTTTATCATTCAAGGAGTTAGCTTCACTTCACATATTATCTCTTGTGAATTAAGGAAGTGCCAAGTTATAACAATATATCTGAGGTCATTTGTGCCAAAAACATTGGCAGGATTTTTCATAATTTTCACCCATGACCAGTTGTCTTGGACTGCATAAATTCAATAAGCATGCTTTAATGTCTTGGCAAGCTTAGTCAAAATGTCAACTTACATTGAGTCATGAGAAGAAAAAAAGGACATCAGTTTTGCAATTCCAAATCTAATCTTTGGCTATCTCTCTTTACCAGGATAACATCTCTCAGACTTCATTCAAAAGCATGTGCCTTTGAAACAATCCTCTCCAGCTATGAAACACAAACACTCTCAATGAGTTAACGTGAGCTGGCACTGGCCTCGACAGACAAAATAACCCCCAACATCAAGCTCAGAGCGCAGGGTCCCCTTGCAGTGATAAATTAGGAATCATACCGCAGTGACCAGCCCTTGTCCAAGGCATAAATGGTCCCAGTAAATTCCTGATGGGTTACGGCATTGTGACTCACAGCAGAAGGAATTGTTTACTTGGCATGTTTTGCCTGCAGCACCAAGCGCTCACCCATCAAAGAGCTGCCTCCTGGTGGAGTCTATTGCGCTGTTTATGCTCCGAATGGCCTCTTCAAGAGACGTCGAGACAAACGGATCACCCTCCCTGCTCACCTGCGGGACTGGAGAAAATTATACAAACATCAGTATAAATAAAAGCTTGTGAATTGGAGTTAGGTAGGGAATTTTAATCTGCACATGGGATTAAAAACTGAACAGAAGCTCCATTCATTAACTGGCACTTTAAATAACAGTGACTTATAATGTTAAGTCATGCGATTATTTAAAAATGTAACTGAATTAATTGCATGATATGCCAAATTATTTAATCAAATCAAACGAATCAAATATCAAATATTTGCTGAGAAAAGTCTACAAATCTAATACATTACATTATTTTCACAGATGAGTAAATAAACATTACAACAAGTGTAAGACCCTCGTAGCAGATTTAGACATGTGGAGCTGGGGGAGGTGGAGGGACCAATTGTGCAGGACTATCTTACAGTAAACAATGAGACAGATTATTCAAATCTCATTGGCTATAGATCCAGCAGAGACCAGGCAGCTTGTGCCATTTAGTACTGCTAGCAGATACAGGATTGTTTGACTTCATGCGGTGCTGTGTAGTCCGATCAGCATCCGACTTAAAGCAATGCATGGCAGGTAGAAATTTTGTCCAACTTGAGACAGCACCGAGCTTGGAGCTTGAATGGCAAACATAGCTGTTTCACAATTGGCAGGATTCTCAATTGAAGATAAGTTTTTACTGTTTTAAAAAAAGGCTTATGTTTACCCTATTCCTGTATATACAGGCGCGTACTGCGTAAGCAGTACAACGTATTGACTGAAAAGCGTTTCTGTTGCTACATGAAAACATTTGAAACGTCTGTGTATCTGACAAATATTTAATATTTATTTTTGTATTACAATATTTAAAATATTTATTTGTGATAAAGTATGCAAACACCGTGTAAGCATCACTATGGGAAGCAGAAAATGTCAAACTTCACGTCTCTGTTTTTAACTTTCCCATCTGCAAGTGGCAAATCTCGATGATCAATTAAATCCAGTTAAACACACCTTACATGGCAAGGATCTATCAGCTCGAGTCAGTCTACATTTTCATGAATAAACTGGTCATTTCAATGTGAAAAAAAAAAATGTGTCCAGACTCCTGTACTCATTTTGTTATGCTCCATCCAGTTGTTTTTGAACACAAAAAGCATTATTTCAGTTAGTGGTCGTCCAAAGTTTGTTTTTCAGTGGTCTTAAATTAAATTTGATCACCCTCCCACCTCAAAATCCTAAATATGTGGTTACAGCCTTCAATTCTTACCTTGCACTGTTAGCACCATACTAGATGAGGAATATCCAATGGAGTTGCGGGCTACACACTCATATCGTCCCCCATCGGCAAGCCCCACGTCATGCACTTCCAGATAGCCAACTGGATTGATATGAAACTTCCCACTCTCTGTAATCTGGACTCCATCCTGTAGATCAGGGCCAGAGATTGTTTAAATGAGTCTGGTCACAAGACCAGGATAGTCCCATGGGGACCAAAGTGGGGAATGTGGCAGCTAATGGATCTAACCTTGCCCCATGTGATGATAGGTGTGGGCTCACCCTTCGCACTGCACGGAATCTGGACATCTGATCCAGACTCCACAGTCGTATCCCTTGGAGCGCTTGTGAAAACAGGCGTTACTGGTGATGTAAAACCGTATGTTAATGATTACAGCGCACAAAACCGCAGCTGCTGATGAGTCATGCACATAATGCACAACATGAAAAGAACATGCACAGGTCATACATGGTGTTGAGATGTTGCCGACTTTCGAGGTTCTGTAATTCAAGTCAATGAAAGGGTAAGAGGTTAAGTCTGAGAAGCATATGCGAGTCTTCAAGGCCAAAATGGATTGGTTTGTTTAAAGAGCTTTATCTAAACATTTTAACCCCCCCAAAGCTACGAGTTGGTTCACACGATCCTCTGAGGAGACCTCTGAGGTCCTTAAAGGGATAGTTCAGTTTGCTGTTAATTTACTCACCCTCAAGCCATCCAAAATGTAGGTGACTTTTGAGTGAACTATCCCTTTAAGTGCATAATTACCCCTTTACAGTTGTTCTCTAGTAATCTATAAGAATTTCTGCTAAGAATCAGCTCAGTCATTTCGTCACTAGTCACTCACTGCAAAAAAAATATTTCCGTAGAGATACAAAATGGCTTAAAGGGGTCATATGATACAATTTCATTTTTTCCTTTCTCTTAAACAATAATGTACAGTATGTGGAAAATAATGTGTTTTTTTAACTTTAAACCGCATAAACACATTTCATTACACCAAATACACAAAATAATGTACTTTTTAGCAGCATCATATGACCCCTTTAATATTTTAAGTCTTGTTTTGTGAAAAATATATCAAAATTAAGCGAGTTCTTCCTTAAAATAAAATAATAATCTACCAATGGGGTAAGAAAAATAAACTTACTTTAAAGGGAAAACAAGATTCTTTTTCTTATCTTAATGGAAGATATTATTCTTGCTAAGCATATTTTATGTAATTTTGCTTTTCAAGTATAGTTCTGCTCACAAGTTCACATACCTCTTGCAGAATATGCAAAATGTTAATCATTTTAACAAAATTGCATGCTATTTTTTATTTAGTACTTTCCTGAATTAGCTATTTCTCATCACAGATGTTCACATATACTGCACAAGACAAACAAACTGGATTTATAGAAATGACCCCGTTCAAATGTTTATATACCCTTGAATCTTAAATCTGTGTTGTTATCTGAATGATCCATGACTGTTTTTATGTTTTGTGATAGTTGTTCCTGAGTCCTTTTTTTTTCTTTTCTGAGCAGTTCAACTGCCGGCTGTTCTTCAGAAAAATTCCAAGTCCTGCACATTCTTTGGTTTTCCAGCATCTTCTACATATTTGACCCCTTTCCAACAGTGATTGTAGGATTTTGAGATCTATCTTCTCACACTGAGTCTATTCAGGACAGTACTAAATTAAAATAGCATGCAATTTTTACAATCCCTCTTATTTTGTTAAAATTATTAACATTTTGCATATTCGGCAAGATGCATGTGAACTTATGAGCAATAAACGCTGTTAATGTTATTTTTATTTTTTTTTACTGGAAAACAAGACAAAAATACAGAGTAAGATTTTTTGTTGTTGTTTCTGTGTAATTGCATAATTTTTGGGTGAACTATTCCTTCCATGAACTCCTAAACTTTCATTTAGTCTGTCTTTCTGCAGCTGTTATAACAAGCAGTATTTCTCACAACTCTCTCTGTCTCTTTACTCTCTCCATTTCTTCAGATACTTCCTGTAAACCTGTTCTAAATAAAAGCGACCATGAGCCAAACCTGTGCCTGGGTTTTGAAGTAAATACAGGCGGTTGTTATGCAGTGTGTTAACAACCATTACTACATGGAAACATCTTGCCATGTGGGAATTTCAAAGCTGCATGCTTTCCTGGCTACTCAACAAGTCTGTAATAAAGCTTAAGAGGTGGTTTTTAAGGCACTTACATGCAGGGACCTGGTCTTACATCTGTCATTGAGACTTTACCGGGTATTGTTGTTCTAATTGAAGGCTTTGCTGGTGGGTAAATGACAAATTAGTTTATGAAGCCAGCCCTCCTTTCCTCCTGTTAATACCATGTCTAGTCTTGTTCCGACAGACCGTTGAATGAGGAATAGACTTACGGTGTGTGGTGTTAGGGGTTTCTTTTGTGCTATACTGAAGTAGATACATTTGTGGGCAGCACTGATAGCCATGCACTAAGAAACATGGAGTAACGCAAAAATACATGAGAATGCTGTGTCCTAAACACGTCAAGATGAGGCAAACGTTAAATGGAGTTCACTTGTTTACATTTGATGAGTAATGTAGCAACTCAAGCATTAATATATAGAAAATGTGATTTGCGAATGTCAGAAATTAGAACTTATTAGTTTTACTCTTTTGAGTCTTTTTCAGGATTACTATTGTTAACTAAAACCATAAAATAAAATTGAAATAAAATAAAAGTTAACTGAAATTGAACTTTTAAAAAAAAGTAAAAAAAAAATAAAATTGTTTAGTGTAAGTGCTAAAATAACTAAAATTAAATAAACTAAAAATAATAAATACAATTTAATAAATACTACATAGGCATATTTATAAAAAATAAAATAAAGAAAATGAAAAAAAAAAACAACAAAATGACTTTCATCAAGTCCATCAAGTATTATTCAGTTTGGCATTAGCACAGCATTTCTGCTGAATTTACAGCACACGACTATATTTTTTTACTTTAATTTTAGTAAAAGTTTTGGAAAGTGTGATGTGGCCCTGGTCATGAAGGGCCACGCGGCTGATGCGCAAGCTTCCCGATGAGAGAACAACGTGCCGTCTGTCATTAGGCAGAGGGCTGCCTATGGTAGGAGAACAGAGTTTTAGTGACTTTGTCCACGCTGAAAACAGTTGATAAATACTGACAGACAACAATTCAATCATCTTTAAATGTGTCCTTTTTAAGGAATGTTCAGAAGAAATTAAATGCTGTTGATTCTGACTCATCTCTCAGTTTACAACAATCATGTTTACAGTACATACAACTGTGTAGGCAGTGCTAGAATGCATCCAATCAGAATTTCATAATCAGACCCTTGTTTATTGTACTGAATGTACACTTGTAAGGTACTTCAAATCTTAAAAGGATATTTTTAAAAACTGTACTTGCAGATAATAATATTAATGAAATAAAATGCAACTTATGTGTACTTTCTTGACATATATGTACAAACATGGACGGAAAATGTCAGTTGGTCAGTTTTTTTTACTCCACTCTAGCAAGTCAAACAGACAAGGCGGCATTATGTCATCTCACCGCCGCGAGTCCATGCTATGACAGGCTGAGGGTAGCCGCTGGCCTCGCAGCGAAAGTCAACTGTAAGACCCTCCAGCACAGACTGGTCCTGAGGGGTCACTGTGAACTGAGGACGAGCTGAGGAAGAAGAAAAGAAACATGAACAGAACTACTCTTTCATATCAAACAGGTATAAGCTTTGGACCAACTCAAAAAAATAAAAAAGTTACAATGCATTAGTTTTTCTCAAATTATATTTAAGGTTCTCTTAAATTTAAGGTAATCGTA
>NW_015644632.1:160716-165319 GCF_001515625.1 Sinocyclocheilus rhinocerous | reverse complement strand
ACAAGAAGAATTAATCAAACCCTTTGAAATGTATTCTATCTAGTCAGTATGTGTTCTGCACATCAACACTTTGGTCTCAAGCCAAAACTAAATTGTTTATTTTATTTATTATTATTATTATTATTATTATTTATTTATTTATTTTATTTTTTGTATGGAGAGTCTTATTCACTTTTAGTCAAACTTTAGGAAACCATGATTTTCAAATAGACCAATATAAAAATTCTTTTTTTAAATCTTTTTTTTTAAACACTATTTATCCCTTTTATTTTGAAGGACTGGATGTGTACATTGGACAGTATAAAAATACATGTATTTTCCACTTGATTTACATCTGTTTTGACTTGACTTGGGTTAACTGATTCCTGTTTTTTTTCTTCCATGTTTCACACTGTATATCCCAGGTCAGTGTTTTTTCATTAACTTCACAACTGCCACCTTAACTTCGCAGTGAATGACATCTTTGGACAACCATTAATTGAAAAGATTATGAATACACATAAAATAAATGAAATATCAATACAATAAACTAAATGATCAGAAATAGAATCATGATTATGAACTGATGTAACACATTTCTGCTTTACTTACCCTGTACTATAATATACGCAGTGGCGTGGATGGTGTCCACGTTGTTGCTTGCGAAGCAGGTGTACTGTCCCCCATCGGCCTGATTGACGTTCTGGATGTAGAGACCTCCTGAAGGAGTGATGTTGATGCGGGGGTCCACTGGGAGGGCTGTGTGGTCTCCTTTGGTCCAGGTCACACGGGGCTGCGGCTGGCCCGTCGCACTGCACTCCAGGGTCACGCTCTCCCCGACCAGAACCTCTGTATTCTGCGGCTGGATCACGAAACTAGGTCGAGCTGGAGAGAGAAAGACCTCCAGTTAGTTGCCTCAAAACAGACTGCTGTATGCAAAAAAATAGTCTTTACCAGACTGGCATGCTACCTAGAATTATACATGAAAAGGTAAAAAACTGGGTTTGGGGGGAAAAAATAAAATCAAACAGTCATAGAAAGAAAGTGTTTAATGTTGTCTATCTCATGAGGTCAAACTAAATACTATAGTGTAAAATTGTACATAAAGTTTTTTGGAATGTGTTTTACAAGAAAACACTTTTTTTCTACTCTTGAATTTCACATTTAATTCAAATTGTTACTTTTAAATGTATTCGTAATTATTCCTTTGTAATCATTTGTGAAATTTACAAGCATTTTCTGAGTGATTTTCAAAATTTTTTTTGTTATTATTCATTGATACTTGTCATTTCTTTGTGAAATTTACTAGCAATTTCTGAGTGAAAACTGTTGTGAAAAAAGTGAGAAAAGTAAATCCTACACATTTTTAAATTCAAAGTGTTACTTAATTCTTTGTAATTATTTGTGAAATTTACTGAAACATTTCTTACTCAGAAATTGCTCAAATTGTACACTATTTTTTTTTATTCAGTGTGTTACTTTTTGTTTCTTTGTAATAATTTTTTTTCAGCATATATTACATGTTTGTAGATTGCTAAACTAAGTAGGGTTGAGCTAGTTTGGGAGGTTCTAGTAGTCACTGCCTACAGGACCCCATCACACTCACATGGTGATCTGAAGTATCGCAAGGTGACCTCTGAGGTCTTCACCTCTCCAGCCACGTTTTTGGCCATGCACTGATAAACTCCCTGGTCTGTTTCTCGTGTGTCCTGGATCATCAGGGTCCCATCTTCCAAAAGATTGAGACGTGTGTCGTCCCTCATGTTCAGAGCATTGCTGAAAAAAGATTTTCCCATTTATGCACATACCCTTCACATATTGAGGATAACAGAAAATATATTTTATTTCTGCCATGATTTACTCATATTCTTGTCAGTCCAAACCCGAATCACTTTCTGTTTTACATGGAACACAAATGCAGATACATTTCTTAGAATTCCCAGACTATCAAGCTCCAAAATAACAAAACACACACACACACACACACAAATAGTTAAAGCGACTCGTGCGCCATATTTAAAGTCTTCTGAAGTTGTCTGATAGGTCCCGTTTACACTTGGCATTAGGATGCATTTTTGTCAATCTGATCACAAGAAGACTACGTTAAATACAGGTTTAAATGGGGTCTAAACATTTTGAGCCTGCCCGCTTTTGACCACGCAGATGTGAGAACCAAAGATGCTGGATTGCAATTCACCATGACTTGTCTTGACGTGTCATATTTGATATTTGATTTGAACACAAATGGAATCAGACTTCAGAACTATGCTACAGTAGCTATGTTTACATCCAAAGTTGAGAATTTAACTTATGCACAAAAAGCACCGTTGCCATCCAACGAGTCAAAGAGAACAAAATCGTCACTTCCTGATAAACTGCCACTAAATATCACTAAGAAAAGTAGGAGAAGCCATTGAATATAATTATTTTCACACATAATAAATTACTTGCGCCTTAGAGCGAGCAGACGAAACACAATAAATGACTTGTCATTGCTTTTGGAGGTGGATGCCTGATGTTTGGGAACGCAGTCATATAAGACAGTTCTGGGAGCCAATTATACATAAATACTTTGACTACAGACTTTGGCTCAGGCATTTCAGGTGCTGTGCAACAAGATCGGTCCGCTAGTTAGTCAAGTTATGCCATCCCATCGCGCAAGGTCACATGACTTGTTAGATGCGCATGGATTAATTTATTCTGTAAAATGTGTTTACATCTCCCATTATTCGCATTAACCTTTTCGCACAAGTCAAAAAACACGTCAAGTGAGCGTAGAAACTTTTTTGCGAATTAAGGGATTTATTTTATTTTTTTTCAAAATTCTGCTTGTTTCTAATGTGATACTTCAAAATGTGCATAAAATGAATGGATGGTGATGGAAACATAGCTAGTGAGAGTGAAGATTATCTGTAAAAAAAAAAAAAAACCACATTCCATGGATTTATAATATCTGAAATACATAAATCCTGTAGCGAATCTAGACAGGTGGTGCTGGGGGAGGTGGAGGGTTTCAGAGGAATTGCAAGCTCATTGGCTGCAGAATCAGCAGAGGCCAATCAGATTGTTCCGTGTAGTAAATGATGTGATTGCTAGCAGATTGCATGTAAAAGACCTATCAGTATGCGCCATCTAAAGATTCATGACTGAACTAGATATCTGCCTATTCATGCAGCAGCAGCATATCTTACATGCTCACAACAGCACGTCTGTGTATCTTGAATCAGCATAGCAGATCTAATCTGCCAAGACCAAACACATTAACATCATATCAATTAACATGCTAAAACTATTCCCACAGTTTTCACGATTGAAATACTGCACAAGCTTTAAGCAGTACTTTCATGGTGTTTTTCCTCATTATGGAAAGGGCACTCTAGACATACTGTAATATTTCTTCTTTTGTGTTCTATGAAAAACAGGTCATATCTGCTTTGAGTAACATGAAGGGGAATAAATGAAAACAGAATTGTATTTCTTGCTGAAACTATTTCTTTAAACATGTACATTGAGGGAGGGAGCTTACTTGTTTCTGAGCCAGATGATCTGAGGTTTGGGGTTGCCCTCTGCCCTGCATGTGAAGTACACAGTGTTCCCAGAGGTTACGTCCACATCCTGCGGCTCAGATGTGATCCGGGGAACTTCTACTCCACAAGAGAGACACATTCAGATGAAGCAAAATATAAGTGTGCCAGAAAAGACGAGGTGTGAGGAGAAGTAAAACAAGTTTAATTTGGTCTGTAAAAGCTGTTGGAATTACAGCACTGAAGGTTTATTTGTAGTGGCACTGTGTTACTGCTGGAAATAACATTCGACATTTCCCTCTTGCCTCACTTCCTCTGAACTGGTTTGGCTGCCCGTGTTGGTTGACGGCCAGGCACGAGGTGATTGTGTCTATGGTCACAACAACCACGTGCCAAACCCCCAAACATTACCCAACACCAATGTGCACATGGTGAGATGTATTCCCAAACCGTCTGTCAGAACTGTTAAACTGTTTCTACTGGAAAAACCAAATGTCTGGTTGCACACTGTGTCAAAGTACTTGCATATAACAGGCAGAAGAGGGACAAAAATTACAGAAAGTACTATGGAGTGCTGCAGGGATGATGCATTTTTGTAGGCCAAAACCTGGAAATGAGTGAGCATTTTAGCATTTAGTTGCTCAATGGGTTTTGTTTAAATGTCTGAAATAAGTCTTGGAAAAGGTGGTTGCTCACAAGTGTCTATATAGGACTTCAGAGGCTGTCAAAGACATCGTCATCATAACAAACAGACAAACTCATCTACTCACTAGTCACTTTCACAGCCTTGTTGCATTTATAATCAGTGTTGGGAAAAGTTACTTTTAAAAGTAATGCGTTACAATATTGCGTTACTTCCTAAAAAAAGTAACTAATCACGTTACTTAGTTACTTTTTATTGAAAGTAATGTGTTATGTTACTTTTGCGTTACTTTTTAAATCTGGGCTGGGCTTGCTTGTTTGCTTTTAATATAAAAAGTTATATTTTTGGCAAATGTAAAAGCCCTTTCACACCAAAAGCCTCAGGCTGAAGGAAATGTAAATTGACGTCTGTAGAACACAGAAGAAGAAAGTTCAACACTCTTCAGCAATAAAAAAAA
>NW_015644632.1:153344-160639 GCF_001515625.1 Sinocyclocheilus rhinocerous | reverse complement strand
GTTACTTTTTAAATCTGGGCTGGGCTTGCTTGTTTGCTTTTAATATAAAAAGTTCTATTTTTGGCAAATATAACAGCCCTTTCACACCAAAAGCCTCAGGCTGAAGGAAATGTAAATTCACGTCTGTACAGTAGAACACAGAAGAAGAAAGTTCAACTCTCTTCAGCAATAAAAAAAAAAAGAAAAAATTTTAGTTTATCTTGTGTAATTTTTGCTTATTAGTATGGTTGAATTGGATCACTGAAGGTCAGCAGCAAATTGGTTAATAAAATGGGATTAAATACATAAAGCACATTTGTATTATTTAATTATTGCAGCTTTGAGTCATATTCTGAGTTGTGTTTAACTGTTTTTATTAATTTTGAGGAAACCCAAATCTGATTTTTTTTTTTTTTGTGAGTGAGTGAGATGAATTAATGCATGTTCACATTTATTCTAGAACTAAAGTAACATCTTACTCCCGATTTCTCTCAACAAGGGGACAGGAGAGCTTTCAATCAATAAATAGGAAAAAAAGTAACTCAGATATTTTCTTGTAAATTAAAAAGTAATGCGTTACTTTACTAGTTACTTTAAAAAAAGTAATCTGATTACGTAACTCGCGTTACTTGTAATGCGTTACCCCCAACACTGTTTATAATTGCGCTATAAACTATTCTAACTAACTACCAGGGAAACTGTTTTGTTTTATTTTTTCTTTAAATAAAGACTGAAAGAGTTGTCAGAAGCTTAATGGTGGCAATGTTGAAGTCATGTGACCATGGTTTAGTTCATTTATAGTCTACGTTTAGCTTTTTACTTCTGCCAGTTGTATTTAGGCTTCAAAATACATAAGCTGTAAGAATGTAAGAATCATAAACTTCTGTTGGTCACAGAGCTTATTTTCTACAATAATCCAAAAGAAAAAAAAAAAAAATCAAGGGAACCAGGGTGATGCAAACCTATGGTTTCAGATTGGCCTACAAAAATACATAATCACTGCAGCACTCTCTATATAAGAATCGTTTAAACAAGCTTGCTTACCCTCATGTTGTTCCAAACCCATATGATTTTCTTTTTATGGTGGAACCCAAAAGGAGATGTTTTGCTGAATGTCCAAGCTGCACTTTTCCAAACAATGAAAGCATGTCAAGGCTGTTGAGCTCCATAAAAGTGCTATAAAGTAGTCCATACACCTTTATTCCAAGTCTTCTTAAGTTAAATTATAGGTTTCGTGGAAGGAAATCTATCATTAACCACCAAATTAAAGGCAGTTTACACTTATTCCCATTCGCTTTTGCTAACTTTTGTAAAATAGCAGCCTGGACACTCTGCAAAACATCTGCTTTCATGCAGTTTTGCAATGACAAGGGGATAAGCAAATGATGACAATCTTTATTTTTGGGTGACCTTCACTTTTCATGCTGACAGCTGAGTTTTGTGTTGCATTGCACAGTGTGGCAGTAATGCGACGGGTCCCGTACCAGTCCCAGAGAAACTGCAGCTGTCTGGCGGGCTGGTGATGTGTTTTGACAGGTGCTGTGTTTTATGTATAGAGGGGGTGGAAAAGTCATACGGTGATAAACCCATTCTTCTATAGAGCCAATAGGGGTGTTTGTGGGGGGCTGATTACTGCAACAAGCCTGAGTAAGTCTATCGAGCACAACTGCTGCTATGGCTTGTGGCTACTGTGGTGAAACCTCTACTGCTGCTCAGAGGTCACACAAAGGACCACATTTCAGAGTAAAAGATGTAGACTTGAACAATTATTATATTAATTACTCGTTTCATTTCTATTTCATTGAGCATAACACTAATAACTAGTATTAAAAATGAAAAAAAAAAAGTAATTAAATGAGTGAGTTTCACCAGATAAATACTGCTGCAATTGTAAGAATACATTTTATTATCTGACCATTCTATGTGTAACATGTTAATGGCCTTGAAACAGCTTCAGTGTAGTTCGCTACTTTTTGTTAGTAGCTTGGTTAGTGCAGCAGCTAACTACTTTTTCAAAAGGGTGGTTTGACAGTAGTTTGAGCAGTTGGAATGATAAAAGACTTCAGTTTCTAAGCACGGAAAGAAAAACAAAAGTCTGAAATTTTCACAGAAAAAAAAAAAACTGACAAAATGCCACAGCTAAATATCTGTTATTTGGTTGACTGTAAGTCACCTAACATATACAATGAAAAACTAACAACAAATGGTTTAACATCAGATCATGTCATTGATCTGTAAGATAAAATGTATGTTTTGTGTTTATGACCCTTTGCAATGTCTTGGCCATGTTTTATGGACAGGTCACATACAATGAACATTCATTGAAAGGCTTTCTATTGTGCCAGTTGGGTACATATAGGGTACAAAAACCTTAGTAGTTCAAATAGATTTGTATATTAACATTATATTATTTAATGAGATATATGGTTGTAAGTTATAAAATACACAGGGACCAATAAGTCATGTCCTTTTTACCATAAATTTAACAGGATTTATTGTTGTTCAGTGAACACTGGGCTGGTAATTAGCCCAATATTTGAAGCTGGATCTGAGCTGCTTTTTTCCCAGCCGACATTTCTGACGTCAGAAAGCTCAGTAGAGTTGTCCCGTATGTGTTTCACAGATGGTTGAAACTAAAAGAGTCACGTTTGACCCTTCACTCCCTCCAGTGTTTGACGAGGAGGTGGCGTAGCATGCAAGCAATGATACATCTGGGAAAACTCTCCATAATCCAGCTCACAAAACTAGATCAGCATCTGTTATTTATTAAAATGACTAACATGTTCAAAGACATTGAGTGGTCCCATCGAGCAGAATTATGTGGATGCGGTGTATGGGGGCAGATGCTGTAAATATTTCAATAATTTAGTGCCGGTCCATCATTTTGTTTTTGATTTGAAAAGATAGTGTATATTGGAGTGTGTTTATGTGTGTGAATGGCCTCACCACAGTTGAGCTCCTCTGCAGTGAGAGTTGCGACCGAGCGTCCCTGCAAGCGGCTGGGATAGTTGCATGTAGCTGCGGCTTGAGCGTTACCGGACTCTGCGTACTGCTTCAACAGATCGGCCAACCACAGCAGTTCACAGTCACAGTGCAGTGAGTTTGAGTCGAGGCGCCTATAAACACACACAAACACAAAATGAAAATAAAATTTGGACAAAATTAAAATGACATTGTTGCAGCAATTCACACTTGTAGTGGATCGGAAAACATTGCTTTCTGATCAAATCACTGATAAATTTGTAGCAGTGTTGGTATAGTTGACTCAAAATTCTGTGAAAAGTCTTGCAAAACTCACATGCAGCACTCATACAGTTTTGAGTACCTCTAATCCTAACCCTTGCCAAAGTTTTATTATCTAATCTCGAATGGCTGGTAGGAGGAGGTTCAGAATATCAACCCAAAAACTTTCAACTTATTACATATTTTCTTTGGTTTTTAATAGATTTCAAGTTATTTAGTACATCTAAACAGAAATTAACTGCCTGTAAATAAATATTTAAAAATGACTTTTTTAACATCCTCATCTAAAGGTATGGTACTAAATCAGGGTTATTATAGTTAACTGAAAATAAAACCATAAAAAAATATATATATATTTTTTGATTTTGGTAAAGTAGGCAACATTTCAAATTTTTATTTAAACTTGATTGAAAAAGCTACAACAAAAACTGAAAAAAAAAATAAAAAAAAATAAATAATAATAAAATAAGATAAAATAAAATAATAAAACATAAAAAATGTAAACATAAAAAAAGGACAAAAACACAACAAAATTACAACAACATTAAATTTAAAATGAAAACCAATTCAAAATGCTAATAAAAAAATACAATAGGATCTCTGTGATATTAAAACAACACTGCACTAAATAGTTTAGAAAGTTTTGGTAGCTAAAGTGAACCACAACCAACTATTCAAAAGTTAATAATCCCAACCGTTAATAATCTTGAGTAATACTCACAGTCTCTTCATGGACTGCAGGTGGGAGAAGGTTCCTAATGCAAGATGAGTAATTCTGTTGTTGTGCAGAAACCTGCAATAGATAATCAATGAGAAGTGCACTGTTTTAAAAGTGTGTATTTACAAATCATGCATATCAAATCTGTGACCAGGTCAGAAAAAAACACAACACATGCCATAAAAGCATATTTAGGATCAGTGATTTGTTTAATCTGTGAGTGTATGTAGTCAAATTGTGTTTTGTTGAGGAAAGATGTGCTATTTGTTTAGAAGGTGACTTTGCTTTTTCGGATCATGATAGAGAAAACAAAACAAAACCGTGTGGCAATTCTTTGGTTAAAATAACATTGCTCACATTTTTGCAAAGCATCAGTTCACATTTGTGTGTGACACTTGTGGCAGATTGGAAAACAATGCTTTCTGATCAAATCCTTGATAATTTTGTAGCTAAGATGGTGTGGTTGAATGACTGCTGAAAATTCATCTTTGCATCACAGGAATAAATTATACTTTAAAATATATTACTATAGAAAAGCGATTAAATTGTAATATTTTTTTTTACAATATTACTATGTTTACTGTATTTTTAATCAAATAAGTGAAGCTTTGGTGAGCAGAAAAAACAAAACAAAAACAAATACAGAGTTCTGGCATGAAACTCTAGATGGCGCAGTCCGATAGGTCTAACTCAATCTGAACTAATGACATCATTATCACATGGCACAGCTGATTGGTTCTCTCCTGTATCGGTAGCCAATGAGCTCGCTGCTCAACATTCAAATATATGACTAGTGCTTGCAGTAGCAGTTGCAGCTTGCTTCAGAAACCCTCCACCTTCCCCAGCTCCACCTGTATAGATCTGCTACGAGGTGATTCATGTATGCTATATGCGGGTTATTTCATGTATGTTATATTTGCAGCAGCAATATCTCTTACATGCTCACAGCAGCATGTTGTGGATGTATTGGCAGTAGCAAGTCTCGGTACTTGCTCTGACGCAACAGCAGCAGCGTAGCAGATCTATTCCGCCAAGACCAAATACATTAACACTGTCATGTACATTACCATGCCAATCCCTCCGAGAGTTGTCATGACAGAACTGTAATTATCCAAAATTTTGACCGGTAGATTATATGCTCTGTGGAATAGAGATGAAAAGATGAACGTCCACAGGGATGTTCTTATTTTCTACCAGGTCAGACGGGGTCACTTTCCCAGGGATGACATTACTGATCACAACTAGTCACATAAACAACAGGAAGGTGAGTTTCATTAATCCAAAATTTTTACATTTTCACTTCTTCACCAGCTTTGAAATGGTCCCTAACTCACGTGTTAGTCCCTGTTTATGTGCGAGTGACTTTCCCTTCTTTGAAAGACATCAGAATGTGTGTGGGTGAATTCAGCGCCACAATCTCCAAACATTTAGAATTCGGGTCAACAGAAAGGAACGAGACAGAGAAGACTGTAATAAAAATTATTTAAGCTTCTTGAACAACACAATCCACTTAAAAATGTAAAATTGAAGTTTACTTAATCCATTTGTGTCGGGATTATCTGAATCACTTTGTTGCATTAACTGACACTGCCCAACATGCTTTGCACAGGGCTGGATCATGAGAGTAAATGCTGACATTAAGTGCTATTTTATGTGTTTTTGAGTAAAGAGAAAGACCTGAACGAAGTCTATACATACTGAATGAGAAATAGCTGTTACTAAGTAATGCAGTGGCATGTAACTTCTTACTTGTTCATGGCAAGCATGTGCAAAAACATCAAGTGGATAATAATCAAGAGTTCATATTACTTACTTTTTGTAAATACTTTGTTTTGTAATGTATTGACAAATGCTGAGCAGGCTTTACCTAATTTCTTTTATGCATCATAGCTAATACATTTAGGGAGTCTTTACTCAACATATGGGATGAAATCTACCCAAACAAACCGAATGCAAAATGCACCCTTCATTTTTTTGAATAGTTTTAACACTAAAACACTATCATCTATACTATATCAGAATTTCGTCTTACTTTTTGCCCATATAAATATCAGCATCTGCACCAAATTGCATATTTTTACCCAGTTTGGGCCTCTGGATAAAACTGAGCTGTTTTTCCTCCTCGAGTTTGAGCTTCATATTCTCACTTCATCATACTATATGAGCCAAAAAAAATCCTTATGTATCAAATATGATACCAACAAAAACACATATGATATTTTTTTTCATATGTCAGGCTTTACAAGGTTAAAGCATCCCTTCTGAAGACAATTCCTCTCTTAAAACAAACCAGAATATAGGCTACACACTAGTGCACGGTGTCAGCTCATGCACACATTTGCCTACACGCTCATCGTTTTTGATCTCATTTTAAAAGGGACGTGTTATCATGACTAAACATGCAACCCTGTAGGGATCTGTGTGATGATTTGAGGTTTGAGATGCATGCGTAACTCACAACCGCTCAAGCTTGGGCAGATGA
This sequence comes from Sinocyclocheilus rhinocerous, assembly GCF_001515625.1. Taxonomy (NCBI): domain Eukaryota; kingdom Metazoa; phylum Chordata; class Actinopteri; order Cypriniformes; family Cyprinidae; genus Sinocyclocheilus; species Sinocyclocheilus rhinocerous. The sequence continues at coordinate 154,217 of NW_015644632.1, read as the reverse complement.
GAGAAAGACTCCGGCTCCAAAGACTCAATGTTGTTGAAGTGCAGGTATCTGTGTGAGAGAGAGAGTCATATGCACAGTGTTTTACTTGCCATAAACATAGTATCTAGAGCTTTCCCATAGATTTATGTCAACACAAAACGTTGTCCAGTACCGTTTTACTTCCATAATCGTATGCATTTTCAACAATAAAACAAAGAGCATGACTCTGTTTTAATTATTGATAACTTATTGGATAGAGACCATTATTATTATTATTTTTTAAAACAATGTGCACCAGTTAATCATGTAAGATGAGGGACGTGTTTTAGGAAAGCAAATACGCTCTAGTTTCATTTCATGTTGACTTTCAAACATGAAACAAATTTCTAACTCTGTGACAAAAAAAACACCAAAAAACTCTCGCTACAAGGCAAAAATACTGTGGGTTTTAAATGGTCAACAATAACAGTTTCAAAGGATTATGGAGAGTAATAAGAAATAATTGAGGTGACTGTAAAATGTGTTAATATTATCTGAACTCTAGCCAGCTGCAAGCGAGATGTTTATGACATCATGGCAGATATCACTAAATAACCATGCTAAAGGCACAATATGTACGTTTTCGCCACTAGAGGGCACGTATTCAAAACAAACAAAGAAACAAAGTCATAGTTTGATGACGCTGTGACTGAGTGTGGAATCATGGGAGTTGTGGTCTTCATCCCCACAGCCGATGCAATCCGACGGGACTCGGGCAGAAATCATGTTCATGGATGAGCTAATGATTTATTAACGTAGTAGAATGAAGCAGGATGAGGCTGAAAGCCGTCGAAGTGAAACGAGGCGCTGAACTAGCACGACACATGGCTCGAAAGCAGCGGAGCTTTTATTATG
>NW_015644632.1:132993-153302 GCF_001515625.1 Sinocyclocheilus rhinocerous | reverse complement strand
GCTCTGGATTTATACATTCTTCGAAACATTTGGGATAATGTAAGTACACAAGTCAGCAAAATATATAACACTGTTCTAGTGGTTTTTGGATATTTTAATAAAAAAATCTTACATATTGTGCCTTTAACTACATGAAAAGTGGAACATTTAAATGTGAGCTATTGATCCCAAGTGGTTCTCTGTAAAATCTAAACGGAAGAGCAATTTGTAGGTTTGTAGGTTTCACCCTCCCCAGTTTGGCAATGTGCTTGATAAAAAATCTTTAATTTGTAAAAACATGGATCAAACTGCATCATACACTTAAAGGGATAGTTCACCCATATATATATATATATAACTGTAATCATTTACTCACAGTCACATTGCTCCCATATAACTTTCTTAGTGAGACACAAAACACAAAAATGCAACCCCCATAATAAATGGGGACTGGAGATATTTTTAACACCATAAAAATATCATTATATTGACTTATGCACTATATTCTGTGTCTTCTGAAAGCTGTACAATAGCTTTGTGTCATGAATAGAAATTGGGTGAACTATTCCTTTAACTTTGATAGCTATTAAAAACTAGACAGGAGATGACAGGGCAAAAGGTTACTTACAGTTGTTCTAGAGAGACGAGCCCCTTAAAAGCTTCTCTGTCTATCGCCTGGATTTCATTCTTGTACAAATAGCTTAAAGAAATATTCAGGGATATTAGTACATAGCGAGTGTCAAACATTAAGGGATCTCCTATTTTTAACAGTTAAAAGAAAACATGCACACCTGTACACACAGAAATAAAGAAAGGTCAAAATTAACTTTACATCAGATATTGCAGGAATAAAAAAAAAAAAAGTTGCATATTGACTGTATATTGAAAACACAGAAGGGGTGGCCTGTGGGAAACAGGAATGAAAGTTTGTTGTTTTCCTGTCTAGGGACAGTGTACTGTTGAGAACCAGCGCTCAGTCACATAAACCACATGATTCTGTGTCCTTGAGGACTATGACACCATCCCACAGAAAGTATATGCTGCAGATATGCGGTGTCTTCCCATACAAGTATTCAATATTTATATTTGCATTTATAAGCACTGCTAAAGCAACACACTTTTTTAGTACTAAACATAAGTTATGTTGGTTAAGAATATGCAAAGAATATTATTGCCGTTATAGGAATATCACTCAGACCATGATGCAGTCTGAGATCATTAGGAAAAATGCTTCTGTTTTTCTGAATTTCTCCATTACAAATGATATCATCAGTAACAATCTGAGTAAAAAGTATACTGAAAAATGTAAATAAATATGCACGTGAATACTGGTCCATAAAATGTCCTTAAATGTTTTGAATTCCTAATACTTTCTGTTTATGTCTAGGCTTCAATGCTAAAAAAAAAAAATCTCAGAATTTTGGACTCCACTGTATATGTAATTAAGAAGAAGAAGAGGGGAAAAAAGACATTTGCAGCATATCAAAAAATCCAGATGGTGACTAATTAAATCATTGTTATTGTAATTATTCTAAGATAATATTATTTTATTTTATTCACATTTTGAATTTGTTTTTTTATTTGTATATTTTCAGTTTTTAATTTACATTTTCTTTTTAAAGTTTTAGTTGTGTGTTTTTGTTGTTTTTATTTCTATTTTTTTATCTACTGTATATAATCTAGTTTAGATTTACCAGCCACTCAGAGCAAGTTATATTCACTTTATCTAGAGGACTAGCCAGCTGGACATCATGACTGTGTGAACTATCACATGTGACTGATGACTGTACCGCCCAAGAGCAGTTAATGAATGGATTAATACTCAGCCTGAGACTTAAAATACTCAGTATGTTTATCAGGAGTGACACACGACTTGTAGACTGTGAAGTCAGCATTTGACCTTTGGACCACCAGCACTAGAATAACAGTGGGCTCTAATTGTTCGGCCTCTTGTAGAGATTATTTAGACCTCACACAGTCCAGTGGCCAATCACCAGTGAGTTATACACATTTTTTTGTAATATAATTCTTAAAACGGGATTTTAGTGATGGATACACTGAGAGCTGGCTATTTTTTTTTTTTTTTTTGGCAGTATAGCAATCAAGCAAGCAATAAATACATAAATACAAATTCCTCATATGCACACGAGGAACCTCACAACATGTCCAGGTCATATTTCACCCATATAAAGCCAATTTTAGGTCTATTAAGACTTTTTGTATTTAAATGCATTTAGTGTTTTTTTTTTTCCCATTGTAATCTTACAATTAAATAAACAAAATAAAAAAATTAAATTAAATAATATATTCACACAGCAGCAATGATATTTAGGGATGAGGATGGATGTCCCAATAATAATGTGTAAAGTAATAAAAATTATTAATGTCACAATGCAAAATTGATTTATCTTAGTGTTGCTAAAAAAATGCTTCACTTTCTTGAAGCAAAATATAATTGATCAATTTGATTTGGCGGTGAAATATGACCAGACATGTCTTTGAAAAGATTGGTGAGATTCACCTCTTTCTGTATTCTGTTAGCAGCTGAGTTTAAATGTTATCTAGGCAAAACCAGGTGTGAAACATTTCAAACAACTGACTCTATTTAAATATAAACACAGGCTGCTCTCACCACAACTAAAGTTACAGATTCTCAAATTGCCCTGTGACGAACAAAGACAGGAACTGTGCAACGTCTGCCCAGAAAGCAATTATTCCAGCTCCGCCTGACTCTGATCTCCGCACTTTTGGGTCAGGGCCGTCAGACAGATAATTTTACAGCGCAGACAATTAAGTTCCCCGTATCTGTGAGAGTCTCTTTTCATGTGTCAAACAATGGCAGTAGTAATGACTGAATCATTCATACAAGTGGTGAGCATGGTGCAACATGCTGGATCATGGCTCTGCAATCAAGTGAAAGGCTTTGAGTCAGTGGTTTCAAATTAATATTACTTGACTTCTCTAACTCAGAACTTAAGCTGGGAAACTATTGTCCATAAAGCATCACCCTTTCTGTATTTTTATACACTTTCTATATTATTAGAAGCAATCAAATGAGGTAAAGAAAAGCTCACAGATATTTTAAGTTTTCCAAATCTTCAAAGGCTCCTCTTGGGATTCTTCTAATATGGTTGTTATTTAAAAGGCTTAAAGAAAGAGGAAAGAAATGTATTAGACATCAAAAAATATATTTTTTCAAACTAGCGTACATGCTCCAAAATGTTTAGTTTTATGAGGTGTGTTTTTCATGAAACCAGTTTAGAAAACATTGACACTTACAGTGTATTGAGGTTTTTTAGTCGTCTGAAGGAGCCTGGCTGTAAATCCTTGATTTTGTTGAATCTTAGATCTCTGGAAACAAAAATAAATAAATAAATAAATAAACACTTGGATCAAACAAAGCATGTGTTATTTCTGTGGTCTTTGTCATGTATTGAGTAAATATGACTTTTTTTAATATAACATAACTTTAGTGACAATCAATAACAGGTATTATTTAAAAACAATTCTGTCAATAGTTATCAGCCATTGTGGGTCTGAACACAAATTCAAATTTTAGTATTACCTATGACATTATACATTATAACATTCTTTCAAACAAACTGGAGAATCACATTGGCATTCTAACCTGATTTATGTCAAATCTGCTATATTTGTAAGTATGAAGGAGGAGATTTCAGACCTAAGAATTAAGGAGTGCCACAAGGCTCTGTCTCAGGTCCTTTAATGAACTGCTTATACATGCTTCCTTCAGGTGCTAGCGTATTACAAGGAACAATGGCACTAGCTTTCATTGTTATAACATAAGTGTCCTCCACACCAGATGTAATTTCAGTTTTCCAAGTTATACATAAACATTTCAAGATGTTCCTTTAATACAGTGTTTAGATATTCAATAGTGTCATGCTTTACAGTTACACAACATGGTGTTTGACAACAATCTGTTTGACAACAATCTTTTTCCAATATGCCTACCAAGTATATTATCATGGTGGCATGTAATGATGAATAAGTTTATGTATTTGTAACTTCAAGATGCAGCAGAGTCTGTACCATGTCCAAAGAAAATAAACAGTGTCAGAATATGTTTCGTTGCTACATAAATTTTTTCTACCAGTTCAATTATAAATAATATAATTTGACTTATAAAATACTGCTACTTGCATTTAAAGCTCTGATTCAAAGTACAGATCCATCTGTACCCCAGTGACACCAATCAATCAATCAATCAATCAATCAATCAATAAAAACAATAATAAGTGATAAAAAATAAAAAATAAATGCAGCCTTGGTGAGCATAAGAGACTCTTTTAAAAAACATTTTAAAAATCTGACCACCAGTAGTGTAACTAATATAATTATAACTAATATAATACTGGAATTATACGGCCTGCTGGAATCCCGGCTATTATTCTCAGGATATAACAGAGTTTATAAACCAACATACTGAGTCTGGTTCCTCCCAAGATTTCTTCCTCATCCTGCTTAATCTTCAGGAGGTTTTTCTTGCCACAGTCGGCTTGCTTACTCAGAGCATTATGGCAATGTCCTCAGTGCAGCTGCATTGAAACAATTGAAATAAAACTGAACCAAACTGAACTGTACTCAGTGATTATGTTGTGTCTTTGGTGCATTTACCAGTAAACTGAAACAGGCATGTAGTAGTATGGTAGGGTACTAGTGCTCAGTATCTTCACCGGCATCATAATTGAATTTACTCCATTATGACAACAAATAACTCAAGGATAACAATACAAGCAATCACAGGCTGGCTGTTTTTTTCTCTCACAGAGATCACGACATTGATTTGGCTTGCAAAAAACAACAAATTGCTGTGTAATCAGGGCATGTGCCAACTAACTTCTAACAGGTGTCTCTGTAGAACATTCTCAGAGAACAGGGAATGAACTTTAACTAATAACTTCAACAAATAAAGATTACTGCTAAAGATGTGCTTAATTTCATTTCATCATTTACTCATCCTCATGTCATTCCAAATCTCTTTGCTTTCTTTGTGTTATGTAAAGCAAAAAAAAAGCTGAGGTTTGGATCGACATGAAGGTGAGAATGATGACAGAATTTTCAACAAGCAGAATTAAACAGTTTCAAGAAAACCTTTCAACAAGAAAATAATGCACATCTTCACAGCTCTTAAAGTTTTCAGTGTCCACTTTCTGTTGTGTGATGGAAACATTTAAGTAACCTTCTTAAAGACTTAAGTTTTTATTAAAGGGGTCATATGACATTGCTAAAAAGAACATTATTTTGTGTATTTGGTGTAATGAAATGTGTTTACACGGTTTAAGGTAAAAAAACAACAATTTTTTTTCCACATACTGTACATTATTGTTACTCCACTATGCCCCGGCTTTCTGAAACGCATCAATTTTTACAAAGCTCATCGTTCTAAAAAGCGCAGTGTGCTCTGATTGGCCGGCTATCTAGTGTGTTGTGATTGGCCGAATTCCTCAAGCATGTGACGAAAATGTTACGCCCTTTAGCTTTCGCAACGAAGCACACAGCGTCTCCACAACATGGCGGCGGCGGTGGCAGCAACAATAAAGTTACACCTTCTTTCTTTGCGTGAACATTTGGGCGGCGTTATGCAAATCTTCCCACACAGTGATGTAGATTTGTGAGGGTGTGTTTGAATGAGGCGTTTTAGGAGGGCGTGGCTGAGGGTTCACTTTTATAAAGAATATCTCTTTGGGTTTGAGACTTTAATCTTTGCGACTTTACGGATCTTCTGTATGCACAAACAGCTTTTAACACTCCTAAGACAAAGGAAAATATGAAATCGCATTATATGACCCCTTTAAGTGCTATCAAGGAATTCTTGTAGCAGAGTTTTAAATAGATCCAGTCAATGCCAAAGCGTTTGGAGTTACCATTATGAGTGAGTCAAACCAAGATAGTATTAATTGACTTGTGAAATAAAAGAACTGCTTTATATTCTTGTGTAACAATATTAACATAGGTGAGACAAACAACTCAAGGAAAGAGTGAAGGAGGACATCATACTGGAACAGCTACTTCAATGTTTTATTCCATTCACATCTGCAGGTGTGTTATACCAACTATTAGAGGTCCTGCGAGATCACAGTGGGCATACATTTAAATGTTGGGAATTCCTCACCAACCAGATAACTGATGAAACCGCTTGGATAAACATCAAACAAATTATTTACAGCTGGGATCTACTATCTTTGACTTGATTTTCCCAGGCATTATACATTGTCATGAAAACATCCATGGAAATTCTACAAGTAAAAACATCTGGACTGCCCATTAGAAAACTAAAATCCTTCTGTGGTAATACAAATATCACTTCCGGTAAACTCATTCTTACCTCACAAGTACAAACGTTTAGTGCAGGAGAGAACATGTGGCCAAAGCTTAGATTAGTTGATCACTTAAATTAGCTGATCATTTGAAATTAAATAAACTAGTAAACTGTGATTGTATAAATACTGGGTTAAAAACAACCCAATCTAGATAATTGGTCAAAAGGGGACAAACCCATCACTGGGTTGTTTTGACCCAGCTGTGTTGGGTTTAATGTTAGATACAACATGCTGAGCTGATTTATTTAATTCAACTATTGTTTAAAAATGACTATACTGCTTAGATAAGACTAACCCAAATGGGTTGGAAATTAAAATCCCACAAACATTGACTGCAGAAACACATTGTAATCAAAAGGTGGAAATTGATTGATAAGCAGGATCACCAAGAAATGGACAAAAATATAGGCAAAAAGCAACATATACATGTGCATGTGAGTTAGAAAAAGTTCTGATCAGGCCTAATTAAAATTAATTAATCGTTAATTAGTGATACATAGACAAATATCCCAACCAGTAAAGTTTTATGATAGAATAATTTCTCCCAGACAACTAATCAATTTGTGGGTCGATTCTGGTCACATGTTTGGCCCATATTGAACACAAGACTTTCCCTCCAATGTACACACAGTAAATTGGTGCTGGATCGCAGACGAACAGGAAACATTCCTGATTAATTTTCACATAAAGAAAGTAAAAAGCAATAAATTACAGACAGATAAAAGTCTTCCCACTTTTGCCAAATGAACTGAGTAAGTGAGTGAAAGAGATGTTGGAAAATGTTCTTCTGCCATAATGACACTACGCCAAGACTTTTTTGCTTGCGTTTCTCCGGGAGTCCAACAACTGACAGTATGATCTGAAATATTCTCTCACTCTGCTTCTATCCGGGTCGTCTGTACTTCTAAAATGCTAGAAGACAAATGACCTTACTTGACAGCCCCTCGGTGAAGGGACGCTCCCCTCACAAAAACGTGCTCAGACATGGGCTGCACAGATTCCAGCAGGCCCCCATCCCGCCTCAGGAAACACCCTGAGAACAGACTGGGCTCATCTACTGCTCTGCACAACATACTCAACACATTCACATCATTCCTTACTAAGATATGGCTCAGAGTGGTGGACTAGTCATCCAACAACCAACTAGTTTGTTAGTGAACCTACAAAGATTCTGTTTGTTTAGTACCTTTAATAGACAAATAAAGACAAATAAGGAGAAGCATCTCTACATTGCCTTTAAAGCACCTTCATCAACACATTTCAAGGCAATTATAAACACAAGAACTTGCATCATCAGTGTTTTCGTTACTATGCTGAATCTGTTGGGCTCCATTGTTTTGTGAGGACTATTGGTAGTTTTTGTGTAAAAAAAAAATCTTTTGTTGAAAGCCTATGTTTTGTGTTCATAACATTGCTAAAAACACATGTCCGGCAGACATTACTCTAAACCAGCCTAATTACGCTGAAATCTCTATATACGGACTAGCCGTTTAGACAACGCATTGACTGGTTGGTTTGGACTTTATTATTGACACAATTTGCCCTTGTTATATACAGTGTGGATATGTTATCTTTGAGTATCCATCCAATAAAATGGGATTCTAGGCTTCTGATTGGTCAATACAGTGCTCCAATTAGGGCTGAACAATGATCATGATTATTTTGCTCCAAAAATATAATCAAGATTTTAAAACACAATTTTAAAACACGATTAGTCATTTAAAGAAAAAAACAAAACAACCAACCATGAAAGCTTATGGAGGCTCGTTACCACTGAAAGATAATACACATGCCAAATTCAAATTTAAATTGAAAACTTTCGGGATAAATAACCAGTGGGCAAATATCGCATACGATTATAATATCTTAATGGAGAGAAGCAGAAATCATGATTAAAAATATGATTTATTGTGCAGCCCTAGATCCAATCATACTAATATCCACAATATAGTAACATGTATTATATGAAACACATGCTCACCATTTCACTGCACTGTGCCAAAGACATTATATTGTTGACACCACTGATATTACAGTGAATGAGAGTCCCGCCTTCCAAATAAAAAAGCCAATCACCAATACAGTACCAAAGAAACCACAGAAACGGGTGTAAAATGCACTCATATTTAAGATAAATAATCTAATAATCACTATAGTTTACATTCCTTTCAAATGTTAAACCAGCTAACTTTTATTTTGACAGAAAACTGCAGGGAGTCAAGCTGTTTTTAAAAATTATTTTATTTTTATTTTTTTATAATTTACGATTTTTAATAACAAAATTTGTGTTAGAATCACGTGTTAAAATCTCGCCTTATCAAATTCAATATGGTAATAACCCTATAATAATGGTTTGTTTGTAAGTGTGTTGGTTGGGTTTGGTGGAAAATTGCATGTTCACGTCATTTGTTCTTGTTTAGAATATGCCTGTACATATCAAAAAAGTCTGACCACTACAGCACTAGATCTGAAGACACTGTAACAGTCTAATACAGTGTATTTCTTGTATTTTTCATAGACAAAAACCATCATGCTATCAAAGTTGCCTGGTGGCTTATCAGAGAATGAACTAGAGTTATTCATCAGACAAAACAAAGCAGGTCTGCCATAAACTACCTATTATAATCCATGCGCTCATGCTGAATTACCAGGAGGACGAGCCTCATATTACATAATGAGTAACGTTTATTGTCAGCTGGAAAACAAAAAGCCACAATGGACTGGACTGTTCACAGATTGTTGCTGTATCTAAACGGGTTTGTGACTCATTGCCTCATGAGTCTGAGTTCTGCTATCTTTGCCACATGTTTGAGCGTTTAACTCATAGAGCCTGCACTGATTAACAGCATTGTTTGGCAGCGGTGACTTTGACTTTCACAATCAAAAGTACACAACCCATGTGAGATATGTCCAGAAAGAGGCCAAGTGAAGATGAATGAAATGGTTCATAATGCAATATAACCATAACAAAGCCTACAGTCAGCTCAGTTCTGCAGTCCTCGAAAGAGCACAAGTATAAACAGGGCAGCAAACTCTTCAGGGGTGAAAATGTGACAGATGAAACCAAGGACAATTAACAGTTTAAAATGTGAATTATTTTTATTGTTATTAATAATAATATAATAAATAATAAAATTAATATTTTAATATTATTGTTTTATTTTATAATAATAATTATTGTTATAAAATCAATAAATATGGAAATATATTACTATAGTAGTAATATTACATCCTAACTAATACTATGTAAACTAGTATAATATATATATCATATGAACCAATATTCATTAAAAAAAAAAAAAAGTTGAACTTTACCCTTTGGGTAGCTATAACGGGGTCGTTTAGAAAAGGGGCGTGTCCAATTATGCCCAAAAGCCTATAAATCCCAAACAAAACCTCAAAACTACACAGGTGACAGGTCATCTAAACAAGCATGCACAATTTCGGACCATAGGTGGTGCTTTAATTGTTAAAAAAGCTTTAAAAACTATGTATATCCTTATTAAATTGACTGTACTGGCTGTAAATGGTCTTTTCTATATATGATCTAAGTGGTTACATGATTGCTAAATAAAACATAACTCCTTTTTACGAATGTGCTTAAAGGCATTAAATTATGCAGCTATATTTTTGTTTTGTTTTTGTATTGCTAATTTAAAACATGTTATTGAAATGTGAGTTTGGCAAACAGTTTTTGAGATTTCCCCATTAAAAAAATAGCTGCCTGAATGCGTTCCCAAGACTATCGTTGTCACGAATCCTGTCCATGCACTTCCGTTTGCTCACTACCAGACATCACCCACTCATTACTATGGACTCTTGCACCGCACTAACTGTTGCACTTCACCCCGGACTACATTTCCCATCATCCATTGCACTGATTACACCAACAGCTGTAACCAATCAAACACACTCTACATTAGCCATGGACTTCCTCTTTCTCACTGCCGAGTATTGTTAGCATTATCGCTGTCTTCGCGCAGCTACACTACGGAGCCTGTTCTTTAGCCATTGTTTATTTTCCAAGTCCTCTGTCTAGTTTTGCCTTGCCTGTTTTCCGGTCCTTTGATTCTCGCCTTGTATATTGGATTACTCATTTGTCTGACCCTGCCTTGGATACTGTTTGCCCAAGCCTGGACTATTGCTCGTGTTTACAGATTACCCCTTTTGTCAAGCCCTCTGGATTTTGTTCGCCGATCGATGACCCACGCCTGTCCTAGGAATACTCTTTGTCTTGCCTCATTCATGTCTGCTTGCTGATTATTGACCCATGCCTGTTTGTGACCACGCCTTTGAATAAAGCTCTGCATATGGATCCGCACGCTTCCTCTGTTCCTTCCGTAACAATCGTCGAGTTGCTGACTTTTGACAACAGATTTATTTATTCCATTTTGATTGGTTCAGTTTTTTCCTTTATTGATTTGCACATATTTATACAATAATATAATTTGTACATTTTCTGAAGAACATGTGTATGCCCGCTCAAACCATTTGCATCTTACAATGTGCAAAAAAAAAATGAACGCATGAACATGTGATTCTCATAATGGAGAAAAACAAGGAATAAACTATGCTGAACTAGTTTTCTGTCAGTATTTCACTTATTTCATATTGGTACCGCTGAGGAGTGACTGTGCTGACACTACATAGAAGAACAGAAATGTGACCTGATAGCAGGAGAATGCATGTCAGCAGAAAACAGGATGTGGTCTTGGACATTGTAGGCTCTCGTCCAGCCTAACGATATCACAGAGGAAATTCCCCACTTCAGATGTATAATAAACGGCAAGAGCGAAACGATCACACAACCTGACACAGACGCAGCAAGAGCAGAACTTCATCAACAGTGAGACAGACTGACACAATACTGATCTTGCTGAACCCTGTAATGAATGACATATCAACTAAAACGTTATGTTTTGAAATGGAACCATTTACTGAAGCTGTAAAAAGAATAGGCAAGAAGTCTGCATATGTGATTTTTGTTGAGCATCATATTTCGATACATCAGGCTTTTATGGCTCATAGTATAATAAAGTGAGTATATGGAGCTCAAACTCAAGGAGGAAAAAACATTTTTATTCAGAGACAAACTGAGCAAAAATATTTGTTGCAGATGCTGATTTATGCGGTCAAAAATTTGAAATTCAAATAGCTTGTAATCTAAATCAATGACATCTTTATAACAGTATAGCAGACATAAAATGATATAAATATCAGTCATCACTCTATCTCTCTTATGTCTTAGTAAAATTATATAAAAATGCTTAGTTTGATGATCATATAATGCAATGTAATACAATGATGATTGTGAGATTCCTCAAAAGCCTGATGATCATATTTGAGACTAACATTTGACTCCCATTTCATCTTGAATTATTTCTATCAAAGTTATTGAGTTTACGTTATAAAAATCAGTAAAGATTTCACAGCAAAAAGACACGTGAAGCACGAGCTGAAGGTGGATGTCTGCCCAATTACAATAAAATACCTTTTACTTGCTAAAAAATAATCTATCAATCAGACAAAGTGTACATGTGTTTGTCATGTAAAAAGTATTGAGCGCAGTAAAACTAATATATTACGGTCAAACAAAGGCTTCAGATGGACTGCCAAGGAATGATCTATAGGGAATCACTGATTGGCTCTCTTAAGGCAAATAAGAATGAGGCTTAATTCATGTTCTTGCACAGTGCATTATAAAGCTCTGATACTCTGCTCCTGTCCTCAGTCTACATCAGGCCTCACGTCAAGCTTTTTAACGTTGAAATAGTGTAGCAAACTCTCCCCGCAGCACTGGCACAGGAAGAGAGGGCCAGGAGTGCTCTTTTAATAACTATCTGGGCCCATATCTTCTCTGAGCAAATTAGCAAAGCTTTAGGGATTTTACTGGCTTTGCATTCCACAATGGCACTGAGAATGAATGGCTGACAAAACCTGACTGCAGCAAATTCCACACAATGCCGCTTCCCTCTTCCTTACTAACTCACTCAGACTCAACAGATCCTCTCTGAGAAAACCAACCGATGGCCAAAGTCTCTGGAAGAGGAAGGACAAGTGCTAGTAACTTTGTTGATGCAAATTAATTGTCTTCTACTATTATTTTAGAACAAAACCATCCTTCCAAATCTTAATCTCTTTATTTACATTTTTAAAACATTTACATATTTACAATATTTCTATTTAACATTTTATAAGCAGATACAATTTAGGTAGACCTGTTACGATAAGGTTTCCGTTTCAAAACTTCAGCAAGCTATCCTCAGACCTAGTGTTTTCAAAGAATATGTTAAGTTGTAGTGAAGTCAGTTTGTACCTGTTTGCAAATATGTCTTGCAAGCCATGCAAAATAACTAATATATTTTTTGGAAATTATATTGTCATCAGAAAGTTTATTTTGGATCCTGGTGACACTTCTTAGAAATATCAACACTCCTGAATAAAGCATAATGTGTTCTGTAAATGTAACAATAAATAAATGCTTTCATAGAAGACCTCAACAATTGGCTCTTTTACTTTGATGTTTCCACAGTAAATGTGAATGCCTCAAAATAGCACATATTTTAAGCTATTTTATATTGTCCAACAGTACAGCTTATCTTTGGTTACTGTCTAATTGATTCTAGGAGGAAATTATGTAGAAAATGTATACTAGCACAAACTTTCAATACAAATGAGCAATTTAATGAGCACATTCCTGTTAAATTCTTGAAATGTTTAACACAGGGCATCTTTAAAACATTTTAAGACCTGCACAAATAAAATTAGTACCGTATGTTAAAGGGGTCATATGATGTTGCTAAAAATAACATTATTTTGTGTATTTGGTGTAATGAAATGTGTTTATGCGGTTTAAGGTTCAAAAACACATTATTTTCCACATACTGTACATTATTGTTGCTCCTCTATACCCCGCCTTTCTGATACGCGCCGATTTTTACAAAGCTCATCGGTCTGAAAAAGCGAGGTGTGCTCTGATTAAGTTACGCCTTCTTTCTTTGCGTGAACATTTGGGCGGCGTTATGCAAATCTTCCCACAGCGTGACGTAGACATGTGGGGGCGTGTTAGAACGAGCCGTTTTAGGTAGGCGTGGTTGACTCTTAACTTTTATAAAGAATATCTCTTTGGATTTGAGACTTTAGTCGTTGCAACTTTACATATCCTCTTTATGCACCAAGAGCTTACAACACTCCAAAGAGAAAGGAAAAATTTAAATCGCATCATATGACCCCTTTAATGCAGAGCAAACCCATACAATATCTATCTATCTATATGTAGCACAGATTTGTTTACTTAAATAAACAGGCTGTGGGTCACATTCAACTGCAAATCATGGTAACTGCAAGTTTAAAATACTGAAGACATGTTTAATCCATATACATAGAGTATTGCATTGAAATATATAATAACATACAATGTTTAAATGTTTAAAGAAAGGCAATGGACAGATTTTTGTACCAATACTAGTCAAATCTATTTATTCAATGTGCTATTTTCTTAGGTTTTCCTGGTGATCACAAGCCACACGAGTTTATGTTGAATTAAATGCCAAATACAGTGTATTGTGTAACCAAAATATATCCAGAAAACATGTTTTATGCATAACACAATACTTTAATTACAATCAAGCCCACAATACTGTACATAAACTCTTATAAGAAATCGTTTGGCACAAATGCATGGTTTTCATCGATTGAAAACTGCTCTGAAACCTCATGTCTGTAAAACAAGACACAACAGCAGTGCATTTTTGCTTTGAATGTGCACCGATCACATTTATTTATTTATTAGTTCATGGCTTGAGTAGCACAGATCTACAAGTTACTCAATCAAAACTCACTTTCATACGTGCCTGACAGTCACTCCATCAATATACCAGTGCATATGATCCTATGATGCCAGTTTTTGCCAACTCATTCAGCGCTTCAGTTCCTCCAGCAGTCAGTGAACTGAAGAAACTGTTCGACTCGGAACGAAGACCGATGAGCCACTGATATGAGCATGCGTGAACCCAGCACTTGAATGAAGCAGTGAAATTAAGGTTTTATGGTTTCTCATAAAAGGTTAAGCTGATTAGGACTAGTTTATTCACTTTACATGTTTTATACATGTAAAACAATCATGTTTCACATCATTATTGGGTGCTTTAATAATATAATTGTGTATTTGTTACACCAGTGCATTATTAACATAAACTAATTGGTAAACTGGTTATTTGAATTAGAACTAAATTGTCCAAAAGAACCAGTTTTCAGAAAATAGTCGGATCTCCCCGTTTGCCTGAGCCTGTGGATTACAGGTAATAATGTTGTAAATAATGTTCAGTTTCTTGCACAGACCGATCGTTCGCTTCATAAAACCCTCAGTATATCGTCAGGATTTTGTACGATCACATTTATTTATTTATTAGTTCATGGCTTGAGTAGCACAGATCTACAAGTTACTCAATCAAAACTCACTTTCATACGTGCCTGACAGTCACTCCATCAATATACCAGTGCATATGATCCTATGATGCCAGTTTTTGCCAACTCATTCAGCGCTTCAGTTCCTCCAGCAGTCAGTGAACTGAAGAAACTGTTCGACTCGGAACGAAGACCGATGAGCCACTGATATGAGCATGCGTGAACCCAGCACTTGAATGAAGCAGTGAAATTAAGGTTTTATGGTTTCTCATAAAAGGTTAAGCTGATTAGGACTAGTTTATTCACTTTACATGTTTTATACATGTAAAACAATCATGTTTCACATCATTATTGGGTGCTTTAATAATATAATTGTGTATTTGTTACACCAGTGCATTATTAACATAAACTAATTGGTAAACTGGTTATTTGAATTAGAACCAAATTGTCCAAAAGAACCAGTTTGCAGAAAATAGTCGGATCTCCCCGTTTGCCTGAGGCTGTGGATTACAGGTAATAATGTTGTAAATAATGTTCAGTTTCTTGCACAGACCGATCGTTCGCTTCATAAAACCCTCAGTATATCGTCAGGATTTTGTATTGCCTGTTATGCTTTTTTTGAGTCTTTTTTTGACGATCTACTGAAGAAAAAAGGCATCACCTACATGTTGGAAGGCCAGAGGGTAAAAGGACATTTTAATTTTTGGATGAACCAATACTATCCCTTTAAGACTTTTAAAGGATCCACAAAAACCCTGTTAAAGTTGGAGTTAGACAGTTTTCTGCAAAAACTATTTCTACTATTTTTGCCTGCTAAAATTAGAACAACAGAACAATATTAAAGATAACAGTATGACTATAATAAAAATGTTAAAATAACACAGATGGAGAGACTGATAAATTGAGAGATATGGACAATTCCTGCAGGATAACTGCATTCTGGTTCTCAATTTCTGAATCACAAATTTTGTCTCAAATTACAAGCTGTTCATCTATGAACCGTTATTTTTTTGCTTGCTCAGCATCTTCTTCCCGGAAACTGGGAAGTTCAGTCCATTGCTCATAATCTAAACCAGCAGTACCACATATGGTAAAGAGGTAAAGCTTGACATGATCCTTCTGAGATAGCAGGTGGAAAAGAAATGATCCAGTGGCGGAAAGAGTCACTGACGTTCTTTAGATACAGTGTTGAGTCGTGCCAGACTGGAGCAGGATGTTAAGCTCATTTAGACACTGGAAAAATGAATACTGAACATTCTGTCATAGTGAACTCATGTGAAACAACAGCATGCCTTCTAAGCAACGAATTACTGCCAACAGACTCTATAATAGGCTAAAGGCTGCCATTTTATTCTAACACGGTCAGAAAAGTGGCCCAAATGATCACATTCATTCTGACTGTATCTTAATGCTAATACTTCCGCCGCCTTTGTCTATATGGAAAGGGAGAGAGACTCTTTACTGGAAAGCCAAAGATTGACAGCAACAGCAATGCAGATGTGCCGCAACAGTTTTAACTATCAAGCTGTGAAATGACTGAATTACTTTATTGCTGTTTTTGTAAATCAACCGCAGGAAAGCAAGACAGAGACTAAACAGTCACACTAGGGCCTTTCGCACCGCTTTAGTTCCAGAACTAAATGTACAGTACTAAAGTACTGAGACGATTTTGCACGAACTATTGCCCAGTACTATTTAAAGGGTTGCATTCGCACCGACAGTGTGTACTAAGAAGTGACGTAAGCCGGTCGACAGCGTCGTCATTTGTGCGCGGCGCTCAAAAACAAAAACAAAGAAGAACAACATTAACAACATGAGGATGGAGGACGCTGTGATCGGAGCTGTGGAGTAGGAGCTAATTTGGTTCTCGAAAAAGGCAGTCCGGTACTAAAATTGCACCCTGTTCCGGCGGTGCGAAAACGCCAAAAGGTGGGTAGTTCCACAATTAGTTCTGGTACTATGAAAAGGTTCCCGCGGTGCGAAAGGCCCTACTGAGCCTCATTCTCAGGCCCTGTTTACACCTGGTATTTAAGATGGGTTTTGGTTGATCGGATCACAAGTAGACGAGGTGAACACACCTGGTGTTTTAATACGTCTCTTCTGTCCACTTTCGACCACTTCTGGCCTGATTTCTTTTCAGAGGAGGGTCTATGGGCCAGTGTTTGTGGGCTTTTTCTGATCTTTCAATCTAATATTGTGAAATAAGCTTGCGCAATTTACATATGAGCTGAACGCTGTGGGTTTTTTTCAAAGCTGTTTTTAAAATGTTTACTGCATGGACAAAAACTTCTGCTACACACATCAGTGAAAATTGCGCTGTCGGTTAACAGATAAGAAATTAACATCGAATTGTTTAAGAATTAGCTCAGTCAGCGGAGAGTAGGTGGTCTTTAGCAACTGTTTGAATGCATTCAACCACATGAGCGTCCACACTACGAGTGCAATCCGGTCAAATGCTTTTTCGACTACCTCTGGAAGTGGTCGAAAGTGGACAAGCTCAAAATGTTTTAGACTGCGTTCACAACTTTATTTAGCATTGTCCACTTATGATCAGATCAACGAAAACACGTTTTAATACCAGGGCTCAGATACTGTGCATCAGTCAATCAGACTGCTCATTAGGATCTGTTGTAGTTAGTGATTGGTCTATAGGCTCATCAAGGGCTCTGATCTTTGCATTCATGCATACAACTCCTGCACAAACATTTTGGAATTAGAACAAAAGTGCACCTACAAGTACAGAGGTAAAAATCCTCCACGGACTCAATCCCTCAAAACAGAATTTACTATATAACACAGAATGTCACAGAATTTTGCAAATTTCAAATGAATAAATCAACAGTAGGGCTGTATACTTAATCAAATCGTGATATGGACTAGTGTCTATGAATATCAAAGCACTAAAAGACCATTTACATATCTAGTCTGCACATCTCACTGTGGTTTACTACACATTGGGGTTGTGACGGTGAGGAAATGTTCCCACCGGTTAATCGACGTGTGACAACACCGGTAATACCGGTATCACCGCGGGGGCGGGGGACGTGTAGTGTCTGTTCTTTTACTGAACTAAATGATTTTTATTACTATAAAAAATCAAAACGACGGTGGGGGTCGGTGCTGCAAGTGACGTAACTGGTGTTGCGGCTTAACACCGATATCACCGTCAGTACCGTCTATCGCGGCAAGCCTACTACTGAAGCACACATGACGCTCAAGGGAATAAAAATAAATGGACCTCGGAAAACACAGAATTGGGAAAAAATACAATGGATTTCATAGGGCCATAAAAATGTACTTAAAAAATATTTTAATATATTTTTGTTAAACTGTTCAAGATACAAGATTTTAATTATTTAAATTGACTAGACATGCTTTTTGATTATTAAAATGTAATTAAATCATCAAAGTGGATTAGATGTGCTTTCTGATTATTATAGTTTAATTTAACCATTAAAATGGAATGCTGAAAAAAAAAAAAAATATATAATTTCTGTGTTATCTTTTAATTTTTCTGGATTTATGATTAAATACAAATTTATTATCAAAAATGGTGATAATCAAATGAGGTCATAAAACATTAACTTAATTAATCTGAAATGTAATCAAATGAACATTTTATAATTCCTTTAAATTTTTGACAAAGTGCTGCATATGGCTGAAATCAGAGGGTCTCACAAAGTGCATTATTTCCCACCCTTATGTGGAATACAATGCAATTTAATAGCCCTGTTTCAGATCCACCGATATGTGTTTGGTTACATCCTTGCTATAAAACACGTATAACTCTCAACAATAACACAAATCAAAATTGTTTGTGATGAATGGGCTCAATCAAAATCAAAACGACCCAACACAAACACACACACGGCACGATTATGATTCATTTCAACCAACAACTCAATCTCCGCACATAATGAAAAAAGCACATGCGAAGGTTTTGACCTTTCTTTGCAAACACTGTCAAGTTGTGTTAACCATGTCAGTGCTGAAGCCTGTGAGCTGAACACAATAGGATCCACTCATCTGGACTGCCACTGGCTACGACTCAAAACCTTAGTGTGCTGCCTATCTAGACAGCATTTTAGCACATAACATGCAGCATTTCTGTAATGGCCTGTCCCAAGACCCACACTTGCAGTCTTTGCATCTGTCCACTTACATGAGATTTCACCAGTATTTGGCCAAAGTGTTCAAGTGGGCCTGAAAACCACAAGCGTGTAGAACTTTTGATTACCAGATGGGACACACTTAAAAACTCAAAAACGTTTTTTTTTTTTTTTTTGAATATATGATAACATAATATATTACTTTTTCTACCCAAAGCATAAACGGACGGCATAAAAACTTACCCTGAGCATCGAAAGCTTAATCCTGAGCAGCTAAATTCCACTAACTTCCACCCACAATAACTTAGCTGTGATATAATGGAATGCTGAAAAAAAAAAAAAAAAAGTGAAAAAAAAATAAAATGGATTTTGAAAAATAAATAAATAAAACTGATTTCTCAGGGCCCTATGTTTCTCCCAAAATGAAGAGTCTAAAAAGTACACACAGCTTCACACCACACTTTCCTATTGCTCAGACAAAATGACAGACCTCAAAAGCATAATAATGTGCTGGCCTCAATCAGGATTTCAGCTGTGGCCAGCGCTGTTGAAGGCAAGAGGCTTCAGTTTCTGGATGGGCGTCTTGCAGACAGATGTGGAGTTCCGCTAATGGAGAGCACTCTGCACCCCCGTTGAGTTTAAGTCACTCCTTTGCAATCAGCCACAAATCTGAATGCAGGCCTCTGTCTGTTTGCAGTTGCACAGATGCATTGTGGGTCTGGAAACAAATTCATACAACTGTCACATGGGACTATTAAAACCAGCCGAGGAATGCATTGCAAATTCAGAGCGATTTGGGATCCACTCTTTTCTGTCTTACAATCTATAAGACACCAGCTCTGAATTGCCAAAAGGTTCAGACGCAGACTGATGGTGTGATATTCAGCATCATTATGCATCTGGTCATGAGTTCACACTGTTCCTGTTGAGACTGAAACACAGAGCTTTAACACAGTGACCCACATAAAAGACTTCATTAAAGAAGCTGCTGAAAAAGCCATTCATTCATTCATTAGTCAGGAGAGACTGTGTAAAACAATGCTGTTACTGTTGCAATTACATCAAAGCCTCAAAGGCAACACTTTACACCATAAGAGGTGATACAGACCGAGCAAAGTTACAGCCCAATGAAATCGGTTGTATTTTTTTTCCCAAATTCCAATAATTTTTTCCCCAAATTCTTTAATTTCCGTTTATTTTTCAAGATTCCGTTGTAATAATTAGATCAAATTATTGTAATCGAAAAGCATGCTAATTAATTGAAATCCTGAAACATATGCAATTTAACACCAATTTTTTAGAAGTTCAACAAAAATAAAATTTTTACGGTCCAATGACATTTGTTTTATTTTTTCCCTAAATTCTGTTTTATTCTTCCCAAATTCTGTGTTTTCATTTTTTCGGGATTCTGTTTTAATAATCGAAAAGCATGTATAATAGTCTCTTATTTAAAAAAAAAAAAAAAAGTATA
>NW_015644632.1:118610-132854 GCF_001515625.1 Sinocyclocheilus rhinocerous | reverse complement strand
TCTCTCTCTCTCTCTCTCTCTCTCTCTCGCCGGAGGCTTTGTCAGGCAGGCTACTGGTGGATCCCCTCGGATTTCTCCTGGCTTTTGAAATCATTTCTCTCTTCCCTGCTGTAGCAGGCCTTGGTACCAGTGCTGAGCGGCAGAGAGAGAGAAAGAGTATAGAGTCCCATTGGGGATGTTCATTAAATTCTTCCACTATTCAAACTGTATCCAATTGTCTTATTTTACCCTTGTGAACTTGAGCGCTCGACCCTATTCAGAGAGAATTACCCATACTCCCCTGCCTAGTGAGGGGCTTCTGCAAAGACTTGCCAAGAAGATAGATAATAACCACAACATCACAACCTCTTTTACAGACTCGACGCTTTGCATCGAAGCAATGTAAACATTAGGAATCAGACATTTTAAATAGAGATGGCGATCAATAGCATGATGAAGTCATGTGTGTCAGAAGCCGAATGTTGTGCTTGAATAGCTTTGGTTAGTGCTTGTCTTTGATTCGATGGAGGGATTTCTGAGTTCAGTTCACTGGATGCTGTATAGTTGGCACGTTTGGGTCTTCCACTGTTCTGACAGTGCCGCGTTTCCACTTTTAAACTTAAACACTCGCAAGCTTAGCAGCCTTTTATTTACTTACAGTATCGATCCAACATCAAACCACCCCCAGACCAGACCATGTTCTCTCTCACTCTCTCCCTTTCGCTCGCTCGCTGGACTTCTGTGCAATCAGAAGTGATTTGTTGGACATCTGCTGTTGCAGCATAGCATGTGGGCGTATACACACACACACACAGTAAGAGGGAACCGTTAGCACTTCCAGAATTTCTCCAGAGGAGAGTAAAAACATTCGTGCTTAGCAACTATTCTGTGATGTCATTATGTGATTTGGTACAGTCGTCACACCTTGGTAGGCCCACATGGAGCTCTGCAGAGTCATGCAGAATTGGAATGCCTGTCATTCTCAAGGTGTAAAACAGCCCCAACTTCTCAGGTGTTTGTTAAATAATTTGGTTCCGCTACCAGAAACAAATTTCTGTTGTGTTTATCTGATATTGCACATTTGTGCTTAAATCGATTACACAGATATTCCCCTTCCCAAAAAATGTGTCGCATCTACAAATTCTTATCTGGACTTGCTCATAAAAATGTTCAAAATATAAAAAATTTTTTTTTTTTTTTTTTTTTTTACAGAGCTTTATTTACAAATTTTGATTTTTAGTACCTACTTAAAAAAAGTACTTTAACTTCTAAATGTCTATTAAGACAACACAGTGTAGTCATTTCTATTAAGCTATAAGCATTTTACAAAAAAACACATTCATATCTGCACTATGGAAACAATTCTAAATATATAAATTCAGAAATGCAAGACGTAAACTCAGATTTGTGAGACATAAACTCACAATTTTGAAAATAAAAATCAAGAACGGTGAGATATAAACTCACAATTGCGATAAAAAGTCATTTTTACTATATTACTTTGTTGTTATTATTATTATTATTATTATTATTATTATTATTATTCCGTGGCAGAAACACGTGCTCTCAAGTGGCATATTGTCTCATATTGGAACAGGCCCCATGTCATATGCTCCAGTAATTAAGGGCATCATATAAGTACATGCAGCATTTCTGGCCATCAAAGGTATTTGCAGCATTTGAGTCTGAGTGTGCACCAGTATCTAGCTGACTCGAATCGCTACTATTACGCCCAAAATGCTGCCTGGGTGGGTAGGTTTAGGGTTAAAGTTGTGAGACAAAACCGCAGTGTCCACGAAACAAAGACTAGTCCAGATGAGGAACGTAACGTTAAATCAGAACACGGAGCGAAACGCTGCCACTTAAACTCATCTGTACTTAGTATGCAACCGGTGAGCGCAACTCTGACTCAAAACATCAACAATAATAATTACACTGACAACGTACTCCGAGTAGTTTCTAATATTTGTAACATTACATGGAAAACAAACAAACAAAGCAGGTAAGCACACAAAAGACATTAACAACAGTTTCTGTGTCTCTCAGAGAAAAAAAGGCTAGTGTACTCACAGGATTGTTGTCTGAGGAAGAACAGCGGGCACTGATTCCAGGTTTAAATGCATACATCTGACAGTGGTACGGAAACATAAACAGCGGCTCGGACAAGAGGAGACTCGGGATGGGCCACTGCTTAGAAGCAACACGCCGAGTACACTTAAAAAACAGGGTAAGTTTCGGACAGTCCGCAACGCCATGCCCAGCCAGTGCGCCGTAAGAGCGGTGTGCAGGAATCCGGCAGTCCGGTGGGAAGTAGGGCAGTGTTACAGCCCGTGTACTAGACGGCATAAAAGACCAATCAGAGCCTCCTCAATCATGGTC
This sequence comes from Sinocyclocheilus rhinocerous, assembly GCF_001515625.1. Lineage (NCBI taxonomy): Eukaryota > Metazoa > Chordata > Actinopteri > Cypriniformes > Cyprinidae > Sinocyclocheilus > Sinocyclocheilus rhinocerous. Next base: position 130,496 of record NW_015644632.1, on the reverse strand, counting down.
ACGATAAAAGCCCATCCTACTAAACTTTCGCCTACTACACACTTCAAAGTACGTGCGTTACCGGCATCAACGTAGTACGTACGTAGTACGCAGTCTAAGTATGCAAACTTGGATTCTCTATAATGTATTAAACCCTCTCAAGTGCAGACAACTGTGGAGAGCTATAGTACTGAAAACTAATAATAATTACACAAACAAAAAAACAAGTGTAAACAAATAAAATGTAAAATATGAAAAAATAAATAAATATACAAATCTATAATTAAATATACCAATAATTAATAACTTTGGTGTTTCAATTTTGTAATAGTCTATGAAAGAACAATTATTGTTTTGGAGTTTTTTCCCCCCTATCATTTCAGCTTTTCATAATAAGAGTCTGTTCATGATGGAATAGTACAGGGATGGGCAACTTTGATTTTGAGGAGGGCCAGCATTTTTTCTTTTGTACAACAAGGGGTAAGATTACTAATCCACACTCACACCTTTTCTTTTTACTGAGGGAAATCAATGTACCTAGCCTATAATTCATGTTTTTACATTACTAATTTGATAATTGTCTTTACAGATTGTATTAACTATAACAATTCTGCTAAATCAAATGGGAAAATTTGTTGTCAGTTGACAAGCAATAATACCCCAACAAGCAAATGTAAATATTTCAATTGCATTGTCTGTAAATTTGCAACAAACAAATGTGCAGATGTCCTGTTTTTGATTACTCGCCTACAAAACATTCTTAACACATCTCGGGGGAACAGTTAAAAAAATGCTTATTCAAAATATACTGTAGTTATTCCAAATGGTATTACCATAATCCACATATTACCATGAATGAAAATACTAAGTATAAGAACTTAACAATTTAGTGCATATATTTCTGTCATGCACTTGGCAAAAACGTTTAGGTTTTGTTGATTATGTAACTTACGTTTTATATCTGAGATAAGTGGTGTATCTTTCATACTTCTCTTTGTGAGCAGTGGTGTAATGGCAATTTAAATTAAAATATTTTCATTACAGATTTTATTTCTAAACAAACCAAACAAATGGGTCTTGACTGGAAAACATGATTTTAATAGTCCATTTTTCACTTCTTTCTGCTAATTTTGGTGAACGTTCACCTTAGCACGCAACACCTACTATGCTGTAATTAATACAGGAATCAGCTGAAAACGAGCTATTTCTCCTGGTTGGAGTTAGTATTGGCATCCTAATCTAAAAGCAATCATTCCATTCATTTTAAAATATAATACAGTCCAGCAGGCCAAATTTAGAGATACTGCGGGCAGTATCCAGCCCGTGGGCCGCTAGTTGCCCATCCCTGGTCCAGATGGATGTTAATGACACCAAGGACTAGCAAGGACAGCAGCACGTCTAACATCTTTTCTTCCATTGTTCAACTCCAGATCCTTCAGCCTGCACAGTTTAAAAAAAAATGTGGGTTACCGTGTTAATGTTGTCAAACGACCCTTTTTGCCATTATGGAGCGCATGTAGATGAACAGAGCCAAGCATGGAAAGAAACATCTAAGACCATACAGATACAGTGATTTTCTGATGCATTCAAAGGAAAGGCATTCTGATTTTACGGTATAGGGAAAATTTGGGTTACTGAACTTACCGTGTTATTTTACTGTTGTCACATTTACCACTGAGGCGGCTCGAACCGTACAATGTACAATAGATGTAGACAGCCATGCACAACAGAGAAAACCAGTATTAGAATGATATTTCACAAATACATGTTTTACTTATTTCAATAAAACTAAATCCTTTATGATGTACATGCCTATTTTTATTTTCCTAAATGGACGGAAAAATACCTTGTTCATCCAAGCAGCACGCAAAATCAACATCGAAAACACACATAATGTCAATCAAATACTCTCAACTCCAGTGTTTATATGTGATATTCAGATTATGGAGTCAAATTATTGAACTTTGGTCATTTATAGGTGTTCAGTGATCTTCCTTGCCCGTTGTCACTCAAACAGCAGCATGTAGATAGGAAGAGTCGTGCACAACAAGGCACAGAGAAGATCAGTATTTGAGATTTTTCAGAAATATGTTTTTGTAATATTAATTACAATGAAAGTTCATGATTATTGCATGTATTTCTCTAGAGATTTACCTTCACAGGAAGAAAGATACTGCACCTTGCTCATCCTAGTCGCACACTGACTAAAGATTACATCAACACTGCTGTTTTACAGTATGAACTAATAACAGCAGTGGAATGCTCAGGTACGGACCAATTAACACAGCAGCAGTGTGTCCGTGACCTCGCCATTTTAAAGCTACATTTTCCTTGAGTTCATACAAACAGCAACTAAATATAATTTTTCACGTCAGCTTTTTGCTTAACATAAAGGCTGAAAGTTTGGATCCAAACGCAAGAGGGCAGCAGAGCATTATTTTCTGCACTCATCACTGAAAAATAAAAGTGCATTGAACTCCAAAAGCTCCAAAACTCAATTTTGTTTGAAATTCATTTCTAAATACTGTTAATAACAGTACCAGTTCAACAACAAACACATATAAATCAATCAATCAATCAATCAATCCATAAAGACGCATGCTGCAATCATCACAAATTTACATTCAATATCATTAGGATATAACAATTGAAGTAAAAAATTAATGAGCAATAAGCATTTTGGAGATTACAGATTTCATTGCAAAGTAATTATGTGAAACTCAGGAGATCTTGTAAGTGTACCATGGTTCTACACGTGAATTTAAAAGATTGATTGATTTATATATTTAATGTGAAGCTGTTCAACCATTTTACTCTGATACAAAATTATAGGGCTTCTCACAATTGAAATATTTAAGTGTGGGTCATTCTAAATCCCGGATGAATAGATTCCTGTGTTATCTTGCTTAATGTTTTATACGGTTCATAAATTACCATAATTTAGTTTATTCAGTTTATATATCCATTGGTCTCTAGATTTAACTGAACTGCACTCATATGCTTATTCTCAGATGCCTCAAAGGGATAGTTCACACAAAAATGAAGATTTTCATCATAATTTACTCATCCTCATGTCATTCCATACCTGGAAGACTTTTGTTTATCTTCAAATCACAAATGAAAATATTTTTAATGAAATATGAGAGATTTCTGTCCCTTCATTGACAATCTAAGCAACTACCACTTTGATACTTCAAAAAGTTCATAAAAAGATTGTAAAACTAATCCATATGTATTGAGCGGTTTAGTCCATATTTCTGGAGAGACTTGATCACTTTATATGATGAACAGATTTTATTTAATAATAAAATGTTATTTAATAAAATGTCCAGAATGAAAGATGGAGATGGAGGTAGTGGATCAATGAGAATTATTACTGTCCCATCTGTCAAAGGAACTTCAGCAAACTAAAGAAGAGCTGAGAAAAGTTAAATCAACTTTATGAAGACAACTAACAGAAGTTAGGATAGAAATGCAGGAGGAATTCTCTGCCTTGAAGTCAGCATTCAACACACCAAAGATGAACTCATCAATAATCTGAAAGAACAGCTCAATTCTGTTTCAGCACCCAAAGATTTTTTTTAAGATGGAAAAAATGCTGTTTTACAAAACATGGTTTTCAAAGGAAAGATTGCTATCAAATAGCATATTTAGGTTCCTAACTGAAGAATCGACAGAACAGCCATAAAGTGTTAGACAGTGTTCTAGGTTATAACATGTAGAGATTTTTGGTCCAATAATTAACACCTCTGTTTTTTTCTAAATTTAGCAGTAGGAAATTACTAGTCATCCAATTTTTTATATCAACTACGCATTACACAAAAACATGGATATATATCTCAATATATATTTTCCTCATGATTGAGTATATATATATTGTACATGCATGATCCCATATAAATGTGAATATATATGGTACATGTATGTTTAAATATATTTACACACACAGTACTATATTTTACTACAAGTACATCTTTATATTATGAAGGATTTTATTGATTATAAAATTACATATATTATGACATATAAGCAAGTATATTATCACATCTTTTTCAATATATGAAAAGGGGGAATTCTTTATGTATTTGTCAGTATATTGGAATACATCAACACAATATTTTATTCAGTATATTTTCAATGATACGTAAATAATTGAATATATTGATTGTCAATATATACAAAAATTAATTTGCTTTGTGTAAGGGATATACAGCTGCCTTATCAGTGTATATTTAAAAAAAAAAAAAAAACTTGATTTAAAAATATATCTAATTAACAAAAGCAGCATTTTATATTTACAGAAACAGGCATTATTCATAAACAAATCTGTTTTTTTTATTATCAAAACAATTATGTAACACAAATGAATATATGGATGAAAAAGGATTTATTCTGAAGAAGTGTGATGTAAGTACAAGATAATAAAGTATAAACAGTAAACAGGTTGTAACATTATAACAGTCACCTGCAAGCTCAACAACGCAGTGAGATGGATGGTACTGTGATCTGCCTTGCAGCACATCTAGCACGTCTAGCTTGACAGCCGTGGTCGCAACCCACAAAACGTCACGTAGATGGGCATCAGTTATTCTGGACCTCAAGTGGTTTTTGTTCAAGTTCATGAGAGAGAATGTCTGTTCACAAAGGTATGTGGACTACTAACATAATGCTAACATAACCTTGGTTCCCTGAGATAATGTAAATGCCGAAGTTGTAGAACCTGGCAAAGGTAGCCAGCTGCCCCACAGATGTCACCAATGGATACTCCACTGGACCATGCCCAGGAGGAGGCCATTCCCCTGGTGGGACATTGTAAGCCCAAGGAGGCGTAAGCCGGCGCTCTCACATCCACTATCCAGTGGGATAGTCTACTAACTGGCAGCCCCATAATGTGACCTCCAAAGCACACAAAAAGCTGTTCTGATTGCCAGGATTGGCTAGAGCACTCAATATATACTCTGAGGGCCCAGACCGGGCAAAGTAGATGTAAACACCGCTCCTTCTTGGAAATAGGGAAAGCAGAGAGGCTAATGACCTGTGCTCTGAATGGAGTGGAGAGCACCTTAAACATGTAGCCATGCCTCGGCTTGAGGATGACCTTGCAGTCATTTGGCACAAACTCAAGGCAAGATGCGCTCACTGAAAATGCCTGCAGGTCACCCACTTGCTTGACCGATGCTAAAGCCAGCAGGAGGGCATTCTTGAGCGAAAAGAGCCACAGCTCAGCCGACTGTAGAAGTTCGAACAGAGGGCCTCAAATAACCTTGAGGACTGTGGACAAGTCCCAGGTCATAATCGTATAGGGACAAGGCAGTTTTAGCCTTCCGCCCCGCTACAGGAACCTTACTATTAAATCGCTCCTGCCAACTGACTGTCACTTCTGTCCAACAGACCACTTAAAGGCATAGAGGCGCCTACTAGATGTCGCTCTGGCCTCTAAAATGGTGTTCATGACAATCTGAGGGAGGTGCGAAGGGACCCATCGAGGGGCAATAGAGGTTAGGCTCCACAACTCCTTCTCGATGCCTCAGAACGGAGGTCCCTCCTCAGTGGAATTGTCCAAGGAGCTGCTGACAGCATCGGTACCATCTTGGGGAACCATGACTGCTTCTACCAGAGTGGGGCCACTAGAAAGACTGATCATCTGTCCTCCCTGATTTGCCAGATGACTTGAGGAAGCAGAGCTACTTGGGGAAAAGCATGCAGGCGTGAGCTGGGCCATTCATAGTCTAGCATATCCCTCTCCTTCGAGAAGAGCCAATATTGAAAGGGCTGCAGGTACAGCAGTTTCAGTGGTACTACTGAAGATGCAGCTGCCGTTAGGCACAGTAGCCTCTGAATTGTCATGAGAGGGAGTAAGATCCTGACCTTGAACAACAGCGTAAGCCGCTGAATTTTAAGAGAGCGTTCCGGCAAAAGCCAGGCCTGCATTTGGGCCGAATCAAGAACTGCGCCCAGGAAAGATATCTGTTTGCTGGGAGACAGTGAAATCTTGGCCAGGTTGATCCTGAGCCCTAGGCTGTAAAACCCATACTCACTGTGGGCCGTTGACCTCCACAGCACCCTTCACTTGCATACTTTATAGCAGGTGTCTTATCAACAGTTGAAGTTTAGTCTCAAATGCCTTGAGGAGAGAATACAGCTGACTCACCACTACATCTTTTCCTTAAAGACTGATGTTTAATGCATTCAGGTGTTTGGTAATGTCAAATACAAATGCCAAATGTGCCAGCCATTTAAGGTTCTACAGTTCTTTCATTGCATGACACTTTTTATCCAAAAACTGGCCTATCTCCCTCCGAAGAGGTGAAAAAAAAGCATTGCAATGCAGTTCCCCTACTGAGCCACCTAACATGATTGAGATTAATTACATTGCCATATTGTGCCTATATATCAGAGAGAAACTTGCAATGGTACAGGGCTTTGGCACAGATTAAGTGACTGGTGACAAAACGTGATCAAATTGCAGACATTTGGTGCACAGCACTTGTTGGTGAATTCGCCAAAAGAGTTTAACGGTATTGCACACTTGCTTGCTGACTTTGTTGCATAGCAATTATGTTAATCCACTTCTTTCCCCAGTCATTGCGGGTGCCCCATCTGTAGCGATTCCTCAAAGTTTCTCCCAGGCCAGTTTCATGTCATCAGTATCTTCAGAGATACACTGCAGTAATTCCACACCTAGTGTTTGGCCCTTGAAATTTTTGAGGTCAAACAGTTCTTCTGTGATGTTCTCATCAATTACTCAAAAAAATGAGCAGCTGTGCAGTGTCTGAAATATTGGTGCTCTCATCACAGGCCAAAGAAAAATGATCAAAATTACAGCCTTATTCCAGTCATCTGCCGTTTGATGTCGGATGATATTTCTTAAATTCTCCTTACAATTGTGTTGTGCGTAAGGCAAACATTCACAAATATTTCTTATCTGGGCAGATGTTTTCATCAATTTTCATTACACATTATTGAACAAACTGGGGCAGTCGTGGCCTAATGGTTAGAGAGTCAGACTTGAAAGCCAAAAGTCTCGGTACCGGCAAGGATTGTAGGTCAGGGGAGTGAATGACCAGCGCTTTCTTCCACCTTCAGTACCATGACTGAACTGATCCCCGGGCGTCACAGCAAAAATGTGAGTGAGCGGAGGCCGGCTTGAGTGAGCGGAGGTGGGCGGTAATGGGCAATTACACACAATACTGTCAAAATGTCCGTCTTGGCAAGTTGTCACTTAAAAGCAGTCAGTTATGTATTAAGTGAACATAAACTTGCAATGCTTGCAAGAATATTAGATCTGTGCATTTGGTTTTAAAGAGACAGCAGCCAATATACCTGCTGCTGTCTCTATCATTTAATGTTAATCAAACAACAAAACAAAATGATAATCACACACTGCTATTCACTGAATAACTTTAATAAAAACCAATGTTTATTTAATTCATACAGTGAATAATATGCAGTGTTCCCTTTCAGTCGGTCACTTTGACGTTGTGTTAAAGTCCAACACTAGGGGTCGCACTTGGGAGCCCAGACACCTCTGACATGAGAAATTGGCAAGCAAAATTTGCATAGCTGGTCACGCCCCAGACATCCGGGTATAAATAGGCCAGTGTGGCATTTGTTCACTCGTTCTGTTCTTTGGAGCCGATACAGCATCTCTTTGGGAGATGCAGCACTTCATTCACCTCTCAATCTCCATGTTGTTGGATTTATGGCACAAGCAGTGGTTTCTCTCTTGCCCATACACAGATAAGTGTAGTGAGAGTACACCTGGGTGCTTCAACGGCAATCTTTGAGAGCAAATTTCCTCTTAAAAGAGCAATTTCTCTAAAAGAGCTTCATGGGTGAATTTGTGTGTGTTTACAACCTGCCTTTCCATCCATGTCCTTCTGGTTGCGGGTTGTACATCTCACACTCTGACAGGCACGATTGCTGTGCTCAGTGTTTGGGCCGCACACAAGCTGAAGCAGCTTTTGTGGATCGGTATTCTGCCTTGGCGTATGTCGGGTTCTATTCTTGGACCCCCCTGATGTAACAATCTCCGCCTGCTTGTTGCTGGGGCCACCCCTGTAAGAACTGCACTGACCCTGCAGCAGACTGGACCAGTAGTTAAGCCTGATTAACGGCAATCTTCTGCAGGTAGGTGGCACCACCAGCGTGTTCTTAGATCCCTCAGGAGGTTTCAAAGCAGACCTGAAATGAACGACCCAGGGAGAGATATTTTTTTGACCAGCCAGCTCCACTTCTGTTGGGGGATGGGAGGTGGATGCTGCATCACCTAGGCCTGCCATTCGGCAGATGGCCACCAATTGGTCAGTAAAATAGCAAACTTCTCTGGGTCATAATTACTCACACGGTATGGTGAGAGTTGGAAGGCTATGGTGAGCCTTCCTCCACAATGTCGCAGGAACCCTGCCTCAGGTACGTCGAACATAGTCCCACTGAGACCTTTGGCAAGGTGTCTGGACTCCCCAGCCCTTCCTCTTGGCTCCTCAGGGCCATTCAGATCGGCTATGCAATTCAGGCACCCGCAGAATTTCAGGAACAGTGGCATTCTGTTACCACTGTTCAAAGGGAGAGTGATGCTGTCCTTCAAGTGGAAATCCAGGTGGAAGACCAATCTTGGAGTGAATCAGGGCCTTTTAAGCTCCCGTTTAGGGAGCTATTGTTTAGCACTCAGGCTAGAGCCCCCTCACGAGGTGGTGTATGAAGTTTAGCATTTTCGTGAAGAAAAGGTGTTCTACCCAAGGGAAGGACCCACGGAGATGTGGTATTGGATCAGTACTGTCCTTATTCCAAGAGTACCTGGACAGAGACCCTTCTGCATCTACACTCAAGGTATACGTGGCAAGCCATGGACTTGTGAGTGGCAGATTGGTGGGGAAGCACGATCCGGTTATTCAGTTCTAATCAGGTGAGAATCAGGTTGAATCCTCCTAGACTGCACCTCATCCCCTCTTGGGATCACTCAGTGGCCTTTGAGGCCTTGCTGAAGAGATCCGTTTGAGCCTTCCAGTCAGTTGAATTAGTGCCCTCTCTACGAAGATGGCTTCCTGACCTGGTTGTGACACGCTGGGCTTGTCAACATCTGCACCACCATGGACTCGTAACACAGTTCAGCAGCTGTGGCATTTAGTATATGGCCCCCTAGTTAAACTGTGCAAATACATAAGTCCACAGGCTTGTTCCAGTCGGGGCATCTCAACAGTACATCTCAAAATTGGGAAGATCGAGATTCAGATCGTGGATCGTGATTGCGTTTTAGAAGATTGTGATATGACATTTTGGGAAGATCGCCCAGCCCTAATTTGAATTGCTTTACCAATTTCAAAGACACACAATTTTTCAAATTCAAATTCAGATCTTAATGTCTCGTTGAAATGTCTCACTCTAGCAGTGAAATCACATTGTACTCATTTAGGGTCAGAGTTTACTGCTCCATCACTGAGATCAGGTCTAAGAGGCATGGATGCATCACTCTTCATAGACACACAGCTGGGTTCTGGAGATGCTATTTTATGTGTGTGAACATCATCCGCCACCTCTCTCTTCTTATAGAGACTCATTGTACAGGCAGTGCTACTGAAACAAGAGAATAAAAATATACAACAATATATTTGTAGACATACAGAATTAAACATTTAATAACAATATTAATGTCTTGGTTTTGCTTTATTAGTTACAATATGGCTGTGAATACTTCACTAAATACACTGATCTTCACAATACTAAAATAGGAGGAAGTATCATTTACAACAAAGATGTTTTTGTCAGTCCAACTCACAGTACAACAGTTTAAGAAACTGCTAATAGAGGAAACCTCAGTGTATGAATCTATTTAAGACTTCACAACTACAAAAGCCAGCAGCCAAACAACTACAGAGAATAAAACATGCTATTGAATATTAACCAATGCATGAGAATGAATCCAGATTTTGTGTTGGTTCAAACCTACCTCTGTCTTAACAATGAAGAACATCAAACTTCATTCAGCTCATAAATCCTTTTAGTCTCTAGATAGCGGCATTAAATTGATCTGTTCTCAAACTGATTCACAGTATTTACAAAAAGCTTTTCTCTCCTGATGTTCTTCATGTTTTTTTTTTTGTCTCACAAAATAGAGTCTGCTGAAGTGGTTTCACATTTCACATAAGCTGGTACAAACTGTTTATATTTTAGCTGCTCACATAAAGCCTTTTCTTCATTTCTGAATAGGTCAACACCTAATCTAAGTACACGCACATTCCGTTTTTATGGTAATGCTGTGACTTCACCTGTGCTAAGATGACAACAACATGTCCTGAAATATGAGTGATATGAATGTAATGACAAAGTGAGAATGAAATCAATTAAGTCAAGTTTAAGTTTAATTTCCATCACACGCTTGAGGTATTCAGCCAATCACAACGCACTGGATAGCTGGCCAATCAGCGCACACCTCGCTTTTCAGAACGATGAGCTTTGAAAAAAATCGATGCGTTTCAGAAAGGCGGGGCATAGAGGAGCAACAATAATGTACATTATGTGGAAAATAATGTGTTTTTTGAACCTTAAACCGCATAAACACATTGCATTACACCAAATACACAACATAATGTTCTTTTTAGCAACGTCATTTGACCCCTTTAATAAATAAACACAAAACAAAAGTAAAAGCGGCAGCCCCTCACGGACGACTGCTGCATAAAACATAATAAAACAACAACGTAAATAGTCCAGGCCTGGTCCTCTCTCGTCCTTCACTGTCGTTACTCCTCCTTTTATCCTTCCGGAGCTCTTCCGTGGGATTTGAGACCGGTGAGTGGCGCAGGTGTCGCTCATTATAATTCACTCCACCAGCCTCGCTCCGTTCCCACGGCTCTCGGCCCCGCCCCACTCGTCACATACCCCCATCGCCCCTCGCAGGCCGGGGGGGTACCCCCCCCCAAAGGACAGACAAGGCGACAGAAAAGGAGACGGAAGGATGAGGAGAGACAGACGAGAGAGGAAAAGAAAAAAATTCACGGTCCTGTTCCCGGACACAATGCCACTTGGTCGTCAACCAGCTGAGAGGCTCTCACTCGCGGTGCCAAGTGACGGTACTTGACATCTTTAGTGGACGGTTCCGATGCTCCTCCGCCACCTGGCGGATGGCGATGGCTCCTCCGGTTGAGGGCAGCCAGCAGCGAGTCCCCCGTTCCCTGCTCCTCTTCAATCATGGTGGACTCCCGGCAAAAAAACGCGAAGGAAGCTCCTGTCTCACGCATCACACATTAATGAGCTCAACAAGGATTGGACAAACAAAGTAATTGATCGAAACACTGATTGGTTGAAAACACTGATCCTATGATGCATTTATAATTAAGCATAAAACCAAATTTAAACATTTTATAATTCAGAGTAAAATACATCAATACATCAATATTCTATATTTTGGGGATTTTAAGGGTAATAATTTTAAATATAATTAACAAATGGCATTCCTTCACTATTTTGCGTCAGCAATAATTTATTTCAGCAATAATTTTCACGTGTATAAACTTAAGAATACAGTGAGCTCAGGAGAGCTTCACACACAGCCACTAGATGGCATCTCTAAATCAAGCAATGCTGTCGGCATTAATCCGCATGTAATAATAACAGTCATTATGAATGCAGCATTTGCAGTTCTGTCAGGACCACTATCGTCAAAGATGATTGACAATTAGCATACAGTTTGGATTGGCGGTATGGTTCTGTTCTGGGCAAGAACTCAGTGAAGAAGAGAGCAGTGGTAACCCCCCCAGGGTAAACAGAACCAACATAAATGTATTGCAGATATCGTTAAAATTCAATAATTTATGTACACATTTTAGAATTAGTCTGATTCAAAGGAGAATCAGAAGGCTGAATCCTGACTGACAGAGGAGGAGCTGGGGATGGAGGAGGGTAATTAGC
>NW_015644632.1:114071-118582 GCF_001515625.1 Sinocyclocheilus rhinocerous | reverse complement strand
AGGGTAATTAGCTATTGAGCAATGCGAAAACTGCTGATAATACTGAGGGACCTTATATATGAATGCTTAGATAGGTGTCGTATTCCCATAGGTTGATGGGGATCAGCTGAGAGTCAGCTGATGCGAGCTTGACTAACCTGACCTGCCAGAACTAACGCTACGCTAGATTTTTAGTAGTACAAGTAAGACCACACGTTACTTATAAACAAGTAAAATATTTGTACTGTTTTAATCCATTAAAGCTTGTTTGTAAAAATAATGCAATTATGCGATTTCAGTCATCCTGAATGAGGCAGAACGCTGAAGGCACCAATTGTCCGGTTGGATGACGACGACGGTGCACCCGATGCGCAATCCCGCGCACAATTCAAACAGGATGATGGCACGCGAGAAAAAAAACAACTCAGATCTACGCGAATCACATCGTCCCTCAGAGGTCGGAAAATACGGAAATCCGTATTTATATGGAAAAAATTACATCCCTGTAAAATCACATATAGTGGGGGCACAGGGCTATGCCTGAATGGACTTCAGGTCTTCAAAATTATCAGTGGAAAATTGGAAATTTTTCTAGGTTGGGCTGTACCATGTCCAACAATTTTAGCAAGCATCCCAGTATGATTTAATGCTAAACAGTTAAAGAAAAAGTGGCAACACTACTTGGCAACACAAAGATAACTGCAGGTATAGCACATTCTGATAGAATAGCACAAATCGACAGAACACCGGTTGATGGTGGACAAACAGCACAACTGTGATATTGCTTTTTTCCAACAGTCCAGTAAACAAGATATTAACATTGACTTACATTTTAGACAAAATATTGTTGGTTACTTTGTCTATTTTTGCTAAGTCAGTGAAAATATTTCCACACTAATCAAAACATTTGCATGTCCCAGAGCAACACACCCTTGATTTTTGGTTCGTAAATGAGTTGATATGATTGAATGAATCTGTTGAATTGATAGAATGGTGCACTGACTCACTCATAATGCGGTCACTTGGTGCCACCTACTGTTATAACAATGTAACTACTGCCAAGTATAAAAAGTTAGAGCAAAAATCATCTGATTAAATTCACCCTCCATTTATAAACCAGAAATTCATTCATTCATACAATTTTCATCGTGACTGGAGTTAATTGGAAAAGCATAATGTGACACTATTATAATATTACCTACATATTTACCTTTTATAATCAATTAAATATATGTTAACACCTTCAAAGCTTCTCCAAAACGCAAACCACGGATAGTGTAGAACAAGGGGAGTTACATCAAATAACAAATAACTTTACCTTACATTTTCTTATACTGAAATGCGTGTTTCTATATTTCAGTATAGAAATTACTGTGTTAATTTAATGATGTCAAATGACCCTTTTTGCCATTGCACATGTAGATGAAGAGAGCCAAGCATGGAAAGAAACATTAAAGACCAGTGTCAGAGATACAGTGATTTTCTGATGCATTCAAAGGAAAGTCATTCTGATTTTACGATAGGGGAACGTTAGGTTACTGAACTTACTGTGTTCATTACAGGTCCAAGCACCCAAGGTGCCGGAGTCCTATCTTATTTGCCATTTATTCTTTTTCTGCCTTAAAAGTGTCTGGGCGTCAGAGATGAAATATGCCCCACTGCTCAGCTACCCCCATACACACTCGTCGGACACTAGGTGACGCTATAATGCAATACGATATAATGACCCTAACCCTAACATTTGCATTTTCGTTCTTAACTCTAGACTCGACTTATACATTGTGTTGTGAATGACTGATCGTTAACAAATTTAGAATACAGGTACGAGGTAACTAGGAATCGAGTGCTATATTTGGTGAGAAGTGGCCACAATGCCTGCACAAAAGGTTTAAGATCTTTAAAAAAAACTTGAGAACGTATCCTAGTCTGTTTTTCTGATTTGCGCAACATTTTCAGATACTCCTGAAAAATGTTTGGGCCAGTATATTTTGGGTTATGGCCCATAATAACTAACTAGCCTATATGTCTTGCAAAGACAAGGTACAAACTTCACAAGACGTGGTACACATGAAAAACAGGACAATCTGAGGAAACATGCCACGCTTTATGAAGCTCTGAGGCTAGAGAGGTTACATTTGGAAATTAATTTAAATTTAAATTTGGAAATGATCACCCAGTTCTGTCATTGTAAATGAGAGAAAAACCCCTGAGGGAATCATGATAAGAAGTTATTTTAGGTCTCATAAGGGCTTTTTTTTTTTTACACTGCACTTAAAGGGATAGTTCACCCAAAAATGAAAATTATGTCATTAATTACTCACCCTCATGTCGTTCCAAACCCGTAAGATCTTCGTCCTTCTTCGGAACACAAATTAAGATATTTTTGATGAAATACGAGAGCTTTCTGTCCCTCCATAGACAGCAAGGTAAATACCACGTTCAAGGCACAGAAAGGTAGTAAGAACATCGTTAAAATAGTCCATGTGACATCAGTGGTTCAACCGTAATTTTACAAAGCTACCAGAATACTTTTTGTGCGCAAAGAAAATGCTGCTGACGTAGAACACGTTGTGTTACTCTCGATGATGGCGGTAGATGGTAACTCAAGGGGAGAAGAATTGTTGAATCAAGTTATTATTTATTTATTTTTTGCTCATCATAGCTTCATAAAATTACAGTTGAACCACTGATGTCACATGGACTATTTTAATGATGTTCTTACTACCTTTCTGTGCCTTGAACGTGGTATTTACCTTGCTGTCTATGGAGGGTATATATAAAAGTTACTTTCTCTTACTCTTTTATTGATTCATGGCTGCCAGCTTAGTTGAAATGAATAATTAACATTTACATGAGACATTAATTCATGAAGCTTGTATTGTCTTAAGCATTTCTTCTTCTCTAAATTATTTTGCATTCATAGAAGATGTAGTCAAGGCTGTGGCAACACCATTTTCTTTTATTCAGAGTACGATGTGTCAACATCCAGCATGACAAATGTTGTACAAATTTCACACATTAAAAATGAAAAATCACTGTAACTTGTGATCTCACACATTTATAGTAAAATCAAAACAAATTCATGCTGTATTGTACAAAAATAAATCAAACTCCAGTTCCACAGAGAGCACGATAGTTTATACAAAATCCTGTCTTCGTTACTGATTAAACAAATCAACCTTGAAATGAAACATTTCAGATAAGTAAACTCATGAATTCACAATAATTCATATGAAAACTCGGCATTCGAATATGTGACTTCTTTCATCTTACCTTGAGTAATTAGTCACATATGTTTAAAAAAAAGGTATTATGCACCGACAGTAAATGAGTAGCATGTTTGTGCTTAAATTCCCATTGTACCGATGACGGTAATCGATTCAAAAACTGATACTAGCAATTTCTCTATCGAAAGCATTACTATAATGGCAAAAAGCTGCAGATGTGATGCTGTGCATGAATGATGGAGCCCTAAAAAAGGACTGATTAATACAATGGACGAGATCCAGTGAAGTACAAGCACCTTAGCTCTCAATAAGGTATTAACAAGGTTGCCACAGCTAATAGTACAATGGAAATTAAGCGTGCACGATATGCCGCAACACCCCCAAACTCTACAGATGACTTGAACAACCGATCCCATTGCAGTGGGAGATTTTTTTCTTAAAATGCTTTATTTCGATTGACTACTCTTTAATGATTTTGTATAGTGATTAGACATAAAGTGCTGCTGGGGATTATTATTTTTTTATGATATAGAACATACTCAACGAACTAGCATTGCTATTTAAAAATGCACAATATTTCTCGTAAAGATATTGTCCTCATTAATATTTCAAATCCCTGTAATCTCTGATCTCCTGAAACCGCTGAACGTCTGTCATCACGACTTCCTCGTGCCAAAGAGACACTTGGAGATTGCACATCGACCGAAGGTGGGATAAGTGCAAATAGTCTTCTGGCACAAAAGTGGGGAGCAAAAACCCTGTAGGTCCCGTTTTCATTGTCTATATTCTTTACAGATACCTTCCGCTTTAGTTTCCATACTGTACAAACATCCAAGCATGGAAACAAATGTGTAGAGCATTGTACGTCTCTAAACCTAATTTCCACCTTTCCGTCCCTTTAAAACATTTGTATTAAAAGATTTATATAAAAATCAATCATTTACATATAGTAAAAAGATTTTGTAGCTTCCACGGTTTACAAACATGAAATTGCATATACCCACCACATAGATTGCATCTTTTTTTTTTTTTATACACATGGATAAGTCATATATTGCTGAGACAGTTCCATTCCGGCTACTGTTATTTCAAGAAGAGACCAAATCACAACGTGATGTTTAGAGCCGCTATTGCAGTTGATGCAGATTAAATGACGAAGCTACAAATAATCAAAGCATTTCCTTTTGCAGTTTGAAGCAGTAACAGGGTCTCCACCGTAAGCTTTCTGTGCCATGACGTTTAAAATAAAACATTCACAAACCAAACTAATTTCTATGTTCTTTGTTTTTAACACCGCCCCCCCCC
>NW_015644632.1:104256-114040 GCF_001515625.1 Sinocyclocheilus rhinocerous | reverse complement strand
CCCCAAGTGGGTTTACGCATCTTTCCTTTAATTGATAGATGATATTAAAGTAATACTTCACCCTAAAATGAAAATTTGCTGAAAATGAACTCACCTTCCAAGGCCTTTCAAGATGTTAGATGAGTTTGTTTTTTAATCAGAACAGATTTGTAGTAATGTAGCACTGCATCAGTGTCTCAGCAATGGATGCTCTGCAGTGAATGGGTGCCGTCAGAATGAGAGTCCAAACAGCTGATAAAAACATCACAACAATCCACAAGTAATCCACAACACTCCATCTTGTGAAGCAAAAAGATCCATGTTTTTAAGAAACAAATCCATTAAGTCATTTTTTAATTTCAAACTGCCACTTCTGGCCAAAATATGAGTCCATAATCCATAATATTTTTCCTCCAGTGAAAAAGTCCATCTCCTTTTGTTGTCTCACATTAAAATCCAACCGCACTTACATGGCTTGTAAATGGTGCTTGATCTCTACATATTTCTCTCATGATTCGGACAAGCTGACTTTTTCACTGCAGTAAGTAATAGTAGAGGAAGCAACGGATTGAAGTTAAAAATGTCTTAAAGGTGGATCTGTGTCTTACAAACACGCAGCTTTTGGCTTCACAAGCCGTTAACTGATGGACTGGAGTGGTGTGGATTACTTGTGGATTATTGTGATATTTTTATCAGCTGTTTGGACTCTCATTCTGACGGCACCCATTCACTGCAGAGGATCCATTGTAATGGAATGCTACATTTCCCCAAATCTGACGAGTAAACTAATTCATCTACATTTTGGATGGCCTGAGGATGAGTGTATTTTCAGCAAATGTTAATTTTTGGGTGAACTGTACTTGTAATGATAAAAAGAAACCCTTGCCATTTCATAGACGGCACAAAACATCTTTAAAATGAGCGGAAATGTTCAGTAGCTACCTTTTTCCAGTTCGTGACACTCTTTCAGCAAGCATCAACTAATCTTCAGTAGTGGATGCATTACTGTTCAGAAATATACACTAAAAAGGTGCATTAATGAGCAGCCAGAAGAAGGAGTCACATTAGCCAATATGAAAACGTACAAAATGTGAATACTTTCAAAAACTATTTTGCAGATCGTTCTTTTTTTTCAAAGCAAGGCCAGAAAAAATAAACCCTGTTTAAAAAAATCATGTTTAGTCAGCATAACACTTTTTAAAAGAACATGAATTTAACACTGTTTGATAAACTACAACAGCAAAGCATGAGGCATCCCATATGATTATTGTTTTTTGTTTTTGTTTTTTTGGAAGTGTCTTCTTTCCTCAGTATTCCTTTGTTGTATATAGGAACGTTCTGAGATGCTAGACTTGAATGCCTTGTACCGCTTGTTTTATATTTTCTAGCAGGGCCTTGTTCTCTGGACTCTGATAGTGATCTTGATTCGTGTACATGTCCGTTAGCGTGGTCACGTATGCGTCAAAGTTCTGTTCGCTCATCGGCTCCTGTCAAACACAGAGGAAAGCTCCTGTCAGATGAAATACAGTATGTGGAAGATGATGACAAAACATGAATCTGGGTTATACACCTCTGAGAATTAAGTCTTTAATTATAATACAGTTCTTGGATTATTGCTATTCCTGTATACAATTCACAGGATGCATAATTGTATAAATACATTTTAATGCAGTTTACTGTCTGTGTAATTGGCCAAAAACATATGGGCTATTTGCAGAAACATTCAATGATAATAATCAAGTCTGTTTTCATAGTTCATGCTATTTTAAAGCAGCATTATGGAAAAATCTTGCTGTAAATATTACAATTAACATTATTAATTTGTAACCCCCAACTTCAGTTCCGAGAATTATTTATTTATTTATTTATTATGAAGGGATCTGAGAACAATGTGGTGGACATTGTTTTTGCTACTATAGGCAAAATAAAACTTAGTTTTAGGATTTATTATCATAAAACGGCTCATAATGTGTATCAGGGAAAACATAATAATAGCA
Source organism: Sinocyclocheilus rhinocerous (assembly GCF_001515625.1). Taxonomy (NCBI): domain Eukaryota; kingdom Metazoa; phylum Chordata; class Actinopteri; order Cypriniformes; family Cyprinidae; genus Sinocyclocheilus; species Sinocyclocheilus rhinocerous. Next base: position 112,064 of record NW_015644632.1, on the reverse strand, counting down.
TAATTGGTCAAAACTATGATGTAAATGTTTTTGTCACAAAACCTTTATGTGACTGTGATTTACGGCTCATAATGTGTATCAGGGAAAACATAATAATAGCATAATTTGTCAAAACTATGATGTAAATGTTTTTGTCACAAAACCTTTATGTGACTGTGATTTCAAATGCACAATTTTCATTTCATTCATTGCAATTCAACATCTGGTGTGTGAATTTAATTCAATTCACACTGACAGTTGTGAACTGAAAGGAAGCCAATTCTTAAATTATGAATTTTGCAAACCCTGATGTGAATTCTTCAAAAAACTTGTTGCAGCCACAATAAAACTTTTGAATTAAAAGAAATACAATGTGCAAACATAAAACATCTGTTGTAAACATCATTTATTCGGTCAATTCAGACTAAATGGAAATGGCTGGATTTGGTAGCATTCATTAATGGGGAAAAAATATGTGAAGGACTAAAGCTGACTGAATGGTTATTAAAAATTGATTCAGTGAAAAGTCAGCATTAAGCATGAACAACAAAATCTATTCAGGTGGACATGAATGAATGTAAGAATAAATCAATAATGACTTTTAGAATGACTAACACCAACGGCGCTCAGCCATTTAAAATTGACTGATATAAACGACATAGTATTCACAACATACAAATATTCATATGTATGAAAAGGGTAAGAGTTAAACTGTGGCCTTACTCTCTGATGTAAACAGCTGCTATGTCTACCTGGAGGCTCTTTGTGAAGTGATTTCTAGAGGTAAAAACAAAAAGTGTATTAGCTTACAGCAAATATCATGCTCAATACATTCAAGACCTGGCCACTTCTGTCTTAACACCCAATCTAAGAACACATCTGGAAAAACGTCTCCAGGTTACGTATGTAACCATGGTTCCCCGAAGGGAACGAGACGCTGCGTCGAAACGCTACGGGAACGCCTCCAGCGTGACCACGCTCTGAATCACATGTGTAAGCAGTCCAATGGATGGGCGAAACATTCCCTCCACCGGATCCATATGCGAACCCCACGAGCACAGCCGCCGCTCCGCCTCGGCGAAAGCGGGGCCGGCGCCGCGAGAAACGCCGGTGAAGACTCCCTCCTCAAAGAGAGCCCTCGGAGAGCAAGCATACGCAGTGACAAATGCTCGAGAGCTGACTCTGCATATTTTGCTCCCAATCAGACAACACACAAACTGTGTGTATCCCCACCCGAAATGTAGCGCGGGCAGGGAAGAACACACAGACTGAGATGCTGCCGGCTCTCGCCGTATGTTTGTCTACACTCATATTGGTAAAATAAAAAGTGATAATGGACAGACAACACCAAATAAGACTGACACACACAGAGCGCTTGCTGAATGACAGAAAGCTGACGCCGGTTTCACCGCACGTGCTTTTATGCTTCCTGGTCGCTACGTCACCCCCGCCCGTGACGTCTCGCCCATCCAGCGGACTGATTACACATGTGATTCAGAGCGTGGTCACGCTGGAGGCGTTCCCGTAGCGTTTCGACGCAGCTCGAGTTCCTGAACGGGAACTGTTTTTGTTTGTTTTGTTTTGTTTGCAGATTTTGCAAAGATATTGACAATGAATAATGTGATGTAATGTGATGCTATATGATGATATCAGCTAGTTAATGCAGCTATTAGCTGGTTTTGCATTGACATTTTGTATGTAAAAGGGATAAGCCGCTGATTATTCTTATTTGATAAAAGTGGCACAAGTTCAGTGAATTCACCCTTGAATACTACAAAAATCGTTAATAAAATTTAAAATATTATTTACAATTAAATGAAAATGTATAGATTCAATTTAAATTAAATGCTGTGACCTGAACGTAAACATGCTTTTTGGCCCACTCAAGTAGGACTTAAGTTAATCTTTTATGTAATTTCATAATCATTTCTATTGTCTTTTACAATGTAGTACATATCAAACATATTAACTTTAATTAGCAAACTACAGTTAAAATTCTAATCAAGTACTTGTGCTTTAGTATGTTAGTTAAAATACGTGTATTTCTTTAAATCATGACAAAAGTGTACTTAGTCATATAAAGTACATAACTTTCAATTTGACAATTACAAAATGTACTTAAGTGTGAATTATAGTCATGAAAGTGTCTCTCTTTAAGTGCATTTAAGTGGCCTTTTATTTCATTAATATATTACCTGCAAGAACAGTGTTTTTTTTAAATGTACTTTTAAGATCTAAAGTACACTACAAGTGCACATTCAATACAATTAAGTACACTTCTTTTTCACAAGGGATTGATTTAGGTGTGAAAATGCGACTTCTTTAAGTTCAGCAGTAAACTTTTCAAATGAAGTGGAAGTCGAAAATAAAAAAGAGAAAAAGTCACTGTAAAATCGATGCGTTTCAGAAAGGCGGGGCATAGAGGAGAAACAATAATGTACAGTATGTGGAAAATAATGTGTTTTTTGAACCTTAAACTGCATAAACACATTTCATTACACCAAATACACCAAATAATGTTCTTTTTAGCAGCATCATATGACCCCTTTAAGAAACAGCCAATCAGCATTGTCAAAAAAACTGAACACAAAATGAGTGAGCCATGTCAGCTTAAAACCCTATAAACAGTAATCAACAAGTATGAATAATGAAATAGACATAATGAGCCACAGCAACTCAAATATTAACAAACTCAGTAGAATTGATTGTATATCAGTTTGACAAAATATGACAATCAGTGAACAAGCTATGGAGATTCAAATACGATTATGACTGAAATGTTTGATAACACTTTATTTTAAGGTGTCCTTGTTACACATGTTACATGTACTTACTATTATAATAACAATTAATTATGCATTATTACATGCAAGTACCCCTAAGCCAAACCCTAATCCTAACCCTATGTAGTTAATTAATATTACTCAGTACTTAAGTATATAATTACACTGTAACAAGGACACCTTAAAATAAAGTGTAACCAAATATTTCTTTACCAAGTTGAGATGAGACGAATGAAACTTCTAATCAGAATGTCTACGCTTCTAAATCTTTGGGACTGATCTGAAGAACATGTTTTCAAGCTAACTCGTTGCTGGGTAAACCATCTTAAGATAAATTATTAAGATAAAACCAGCCTGACCGGGAGATCAGCTAAGACCAGCAAACCAACTTAGGCTGGTTTATGCAGTTTTTTTTTTAAGCAGAGCTGGTAACATTTAACAACCAAGTATTAAATTGACTCCTACAATTTTCCACCTATGGACTAGTTTGAAGCACAGACTATTATGCTAAATTTGCTGAATGTACCAAGAACTGCGGCCTAAAGCCCAATAAAGTTACTTTTTAATTTTTCTAAATGAACAGAATTAAGTAATATGCTCTTTGTCCACGACTTGTCCTCTATCGGTTGGGGATGGTGGCCCTTACCATATGAGGTAGCTGGATATTAGCTAAACTGTTTATCAGTGAATGGTTGAGGCTGGCCAGCTCATGCAGGAGAGATTCATTTTGTTGTTCAATCACCTTGTTTTCTTCCTCTAAGGACTTCAGATTAGACTCCATTGTGGTAATCTGTGGGACATGAATCGGCAGATGTGTTAAATCTATTGTGATAACGTCTTCATAGCATAACACCATAAATTATGATCTTGTTTGTTTGAACTAAGACTACAGTAATTGTGGGCTTGAAATGTTTGAAATTAAATGTTTTAGTAAATGATTAACGGGATGAAATGTCTGACTCAGTTCACTTTCACACAAATGCTGCATTTATACCGTAAGACGTAATGTACTGTTTTTTTTTTTTCATGATATGTAAACTAGCGTTCAAAAGTTTGTGGTCAGTAATGTTTTTTTAAAAGAAGACTCCTAATTCTGCATCTATTTGATGAAAAAAATACAGTAAAACAGTAATATTATGAAATATTATTACAATTTAAGATAACTGTTTTCAATGTGAATATATTTATTCATGTGATGGAATTTTCAGCATCATTACTCCAGTCTTCAGTGTCACATGATCCTTCAGAAATCATTCTAATATGCTGATTTGCTGCTCAAGAAACATTTCTGATTATTATCAGTGTTGAAAACAGTCGTGCTGCCGAATATTTTTGTGAAAACCATGATACAGTTTAAATTTAAAATTTTAAAGATTATTTGCTAAATAGAAATTTCACATCAACGGCATTTATTTCAAATAGAAATCTTTTGTAACATTATAAATGTCCTTATTGTCACTTTTGATCAATTTAACACATCCTTGATGAATGCAAGTATTCATTTCCTTTAAATAAAGGTGTTACAATAGTAACATTTTAGATAAAAGTGAAATTTGACAATTCTACCACAGGCAGTTTATCAAAGTTGACTTTAATGACACTGACATCTTAGACAATTTAGCATTCGATGTGCATTCAAATAATTTACATGTCTGCTACAATAACATAAAGTCTTAAATTATCTTCATTTTGAGCTTTTCTCAGCAAATTATGGCATGTGATTATTTGTGATTAATTTGATTATTTAATCAGCATAACAGTGAAATTAATGACATTTTTAACAATGCTCATCTCTAATTAACACCTTGGCAAGATGGGCATTTTGAACAGGAAGTGCATTTGACAGCAGCATTATTGTACCACTGAATGCTCATTATACATGTTGTCATAGATACAGTCATACACATCTCTGTTGTACTTGAATAGTGGAATAGTATCACCCTACAGCAGTGGTCGCCAAATTTGAAGTACAATCTGGGATGTCTTTTTATATCAATTCTTCAATAGGTGGTAGATCTTGTCTTTCATAAAGGACAAGGTCAGGGATCTTGGGCCTAAAAAGGTTGGTGACCACTGCGCTACAGATATATTAAATCATTTTTTTTTCAACTGTCTGCCCTCCTTGATTTCTGTAGGAATTCTCCTGCATTCACTAACTTCTCCTGAGAGCCAAGTCGTGATTTCAGACCAGACATATTCTATATGTCAAACAGCAGTGACCAAAAATACAAATGAAGAGAAGATTTGGATACAAGAGTTTAAATGCAAGTCAGAACTCCATATATATAACTAGATGACAATGTATATGTGGCCATATGAGTATGATTCAAGTAAAAAAAATTTTCCAAATCATGGTCCATGCACTTGAGTAAATGAGAAATGTTTATACACTACTAGTCCAATGTTTGGAATAATTATGATTTTTTATTTTTTTTTGAAAGACACCTTTTCTGCTCACAAACGCTGCATTTATGTGATCAAATTACACAGTAAAAATAGCAATATTGTTATTTGAATATATTTTAAAATGTAATGTATTCCTGTGATCAAAGCTGAATTTTCAGCATCATTACTCCAGTCTTCAGTGTCACATGATCCTTCAGAAATCATTCTAATATTGTCACGCAGGGTTGAAGGAAGAACAGGAAGATGAAGATAACGTTTCAAAAGTCTTTTAGTAATCTGCTTGAAGTACTCCAAAGAGGCAGACAAACAAAGCACGACCTGTAACATAGACGTGAACGGACAACTGAGAACTGAAAAGACTGCAATTTAAATACAAAGCAAATGAGGGTATAATGGTTAATACCTGTGCAGGTCAAATTAATAACCATGACAACTGAATAGTGACGGGGAAAAATAAAACATAGGAACTAAAGAATACAAACTAAAAGTCCTTAAAACTGAATATATATGTGACAAATATGCTGGTTTGCTGCTCAATTATTATTGGTGTTCAAATATTGATTGATTGATACCAATGTAGGAAACCATTTTTGCTCTCTAATAATTTAATGAAAACCATGCAAAGTTTATTTTTTCAGTATTATCTGTTTAATAAAAACTTACCCCCACATTCTAAATAATAGTTTATGAACAACACTAGCATGAAACAGCTGAACTGTTTTCAACATAATAATCAGAAATGCAGCAAATCAGCATATCAGAATGATTTCTGAAGGATCATGTGACACTGAAGACTAGAGTAATGATGCTGAAAATTCAGCTTTGATCACAGGAATAAATTACAAATTTAAGACATTTTCAAATCGAAAAAAAGTTATTTAAAATTGAAATAAAATGTACAATATTACAGTTGTTATACAGTACATGCAGCCTTGGTGAGTAGAAGATACTTTTCAAAAACATTAAAAAACTGTAATAATTCCAAACATTGACTCAGTATAATGTACTCAGTCAATACTCATATATGGAGTACAAAGCTCATTCTATAAATACCCTCACCTGTGTTCTAAGTTTGATCATATCCGCCTCCACCTGTGAATTTGATTCATTTAAATCTTTAATATCTTCATCCAGCTGTTTAACATCTGTGTCACCGTCTAAACCTAGAGTGAGAACAGACAAACATAATTTATAGCAGAAAAATAATACATACCTGCACATAAAAACACCCTCTTGTTTGACTGCGTGCTTACAGTATATAAGTGTGCTCGCATAAACTCTCGGTTGCTTTTGATTTATTCCCAAGCATTAAAAACCATGATATGTATAATTGTTATCATTACAGACATGCAGAGACCATCATCATTTGTTTTGGTTTTGAGCTCTACAGTGTAATGTGAGACTTTAAACTTTTTTTTCCTTTTACCATTGCTTGTTGGCTGTTTTATTGTGAGCATCTCCACTCCTGATAGTCTGGCTTTCTTCATTGCTGCTGTGGCACGTGGGCAACCAGAGAGACTGTAAAAATAAGAGAGCATGAAATATGGATTATTAACACTTTTGTTCTCCAAAAAGAGACTGTGGGCAGCAAGTAAAAAAAGTCCCATATAGTACTATACATATACAAAGGTTTGGGATCAGTACGATTTTGTTTTTTAAATAAATTAATACGTTTTTCAGCAATAACACATTTAATTTTGACAGTAAAGACATTTAGAATGTTACAAAAGATTTCCATTTCAAATAAATGCTGTTCTATTGAACTTTCCATTCATCAAATATTCCTGAACAAAAATGCATTACAAAAACATTAAGCAGCAAAAACAGTTATTTTAAATTGTAATAATATTTCACAGTTTTACTGTATTTGTGAGCTAATAAATGCAGCGTTGATGAGCAGAAAATATGTCTTTCAAAAACATTAAAAACTCTTCCCGACCTCAAACCTTTGAAAAAATAGACATTGAGAATTTTCTGTATTTCCCAATAAACAAAAAATATTCTTTGCAGAAGTTGACAACTGTTTTAATCACTATACAGTATGTTGTGATTGATGCACCTGCTACAGCACTGACACAGCACCAGAGGGCGCTCTCACCTAAATACTGACTAGTGCTGTTTAGAATAGCATACTTCTCTTAGGTCTATCTGTAGTATGTATACTGCTCACTTGCACAGTATGCATTTTCTGTATGCATAGAATACCCAAACAGAAATAGTATAGTGCATATTATATGTTGTACACTATGAAGTATACTAAATAAAAATAGTATGCGCAGCAGCACAGTATGCAGTACACTAGTATTCAAGTCTCAACACAGCCCTGAACGCATTCGCTACCATCTGTTTATGATTTTCTGTCAGTGTATAAATAGCCTGGTCAATCTATCATGTGTGCAGATTCTGAACATTATGGTCTTGTTCTTGTTTGTTGTTGCCTTCACTCTAGTGTTTGGACTGCTGTGACTCTCTTTCATGCTAAGTTTTGTTTAGGGTGAGATGTTGCAAGATGTCCTCTGGCGCAGGATTTCCCTTTTTGAAATATATTATTTGTTGTTATTGTTGTTTGTTTTGTAATTTTGAGGTGTTCAGTTTTATTTTGGTTTTAGAAAATAAACGTAGAAAATGGCTCTCCTCACA
>NW_015644632.1:83215-103674 GCF_001515625.1 Sinocyclocheilus rhinocerous | reverse complement strand
AGTTATTTTAAATTGTAATAATATTTCACAGTTTTACTGTATTTGTGAGCTAATAAATGCAGCGTTGATGAGCAGAAAATATGTCTTTCAAAAACATTAAAAACTCTTACCGACATCAAAACTTTGAAAAATATTCTTTGCAGAAGTTGATAACTGTTTTAATCACTATACAATATGTTAATGCACCTGCTACAGCACTGACACAGCACCAGAGGGCGCTCTCACCTAAATACTGACTAGTGCTGTTTAGAATAGCATACTTCTCTTAGGTCTATCTGTAGTATGTATACTGCTCACTTGCACAGTATGCATTTTCTGTATGCATAGAATACCCAAACAGAAATAGTATAGTGCATATTATATGTTGTACACTATGAAGTATACTAAATAAAAATAGTATGCGCAGCAGCACAGTATGCAGTACACTAGTATTCAAGTCTCAACACAGCCCTGAACGCATTCGCTACCATCTGTTTATGATTTTCTGTCAGTGTATAAATAGCCTGGTCAATCTATCATGTGTGCAGATTCTGAACATTATGGTCTTGTTCTTGTTTGTTGTTGCCTTCACTCTAGTGTTTGGACTGCTGTGACTCTCTTTCATGCTAAGTTTTGTTTAGGGTGAGATGTTGCAAGATGTCCTCTGGCGCAGGATTTCCCTTTTTGAAATATATTTTTCGTTGTTCTTGTTGTTTGTTTTGTAATTTTGAGGTGTTCAGTTTAATTTTGGTTTTAGAAAATAAACGTAGAAAATGGCTCTCCTCACAGATCAACTCTTTCTTGTTTTTGTTTCATGCTCTCTGTGCCTTGCCCTGGACTTTTAGGTCACTTCCTGTCTCCCGTGGTGTTTGTAGTCAGTTTGTAGTCTGTTTGTTCATTGGTTCCCCTTGATTAGTCTCCCCAGGTGTGTCTTATCTTGTTAAGCTTGTTAGCCCACTGTGTGTTTATAATTATATAGCCCTAGTTTTTCTTTAGTTCCTTGTGAGTTGTTGAATGTAATGGTTGTCAGTTTGCCAGTCATTCTGTTCTTTGTTCCCTTTGGTTTTTGCCTTATTGTTTGTTCTAGTTTTTCCATGAAATACCAGCACATAGATCCTTGCCTCTGCCTGTTTCCCCCAGCTTCTCCACAACATTACAGTTTTTTTAACTATCATGTCTCTTTGACTAGTACATCTTTGAACCTATATTTAGTATAAGTAAAGTACTTAAGTACTGTTAAAATCAGATACTCTAAGACTTTTACTCAAGTTGTTTTGGAATTGGTGATTTGTAACGTGTAGTGGAGTAATTTTCACTGTAAAGTATCTGTACTTTTACTCCAGTATGGTTTTTAGGTACTCTTTACACCTCTGATAGTTTGTCTATACAATGGAAGTCAATGGGAACCAAACCCATTTGGTTACCAGCATTCTTCAAAATATCTTCCTTTGTGTTCCACAGATGAAATAAATCATGACAGAATTTTTCAACCATTTTAAAACATCTAAAACATTAGATGTTTCTTTATTTTGGACTGAAAAGATAAAGTGAGGTCCTTGAGGTTAAATGCACCCCTGAGAATCAGACACCAGACACCCAAATGGCATGACATAGATGGTTTTATTATTTTTAGCCTAATTGATTATTTTAACTGAATAATTTTAAAATAGTAGATTCCCATGGGCTAACTGAGAATAATCATTCAGTCTATTGCTATTATGACATCAAGGAAATTAAAGAAAAAGCCTACCTTTCCAGATATCTTTAACTGGGATTCGATTTTTCAGTTTGTCTTAACTACATTCAAAAAGCATATTTTAATAAAAGTTTGAGAGATTTATTTATTTATTTTTACCTTCTGTGGGTCAGGAAACTGCCGCTGACGTGTCCAGAGCCGTCACAGCCTGGGGTGGGACATGACATACCGTCCGTCTTCCCAGCCTTCCATGTGAACTGGGGGCCATTGATATAGCCGTCCTTCTGCCGTTTGGCCGCTAGAGGGCAGCCTGATGCGCTGCGGTGTGACGCATATTTGCCCGTTATGTGACCCTGACCATCACAACCAGGAACCGGACACCTGAAAACATAAATAAACTACTGTTTCACTGTACTGGGATCTCTTTCACACAAACTACAAAACAAAAATAACACTGCCTATAGTGCCACCTACACTCTAAAAAATGCTGGGTTAAATACAACCCAGTGCTGGGTAAAATAGGGACAAACCCAGCAATTGGGTTGTTTTGACCCAGCGGTTGGGTTACTACCCAGAAGGTTGGGTTAAACATTTAACCCAACCGCTGGGTCAAAACAGCCCAATTGCTGGGTTTGTCCCTATTTTACCCAGCACTGGGTTGAATTTAACCCAGCATTTTTTTGAGTGTAGCAGAAGCTGGATTATAACTATAACTTTTTGCCTCCTTATATTGTCTAGTAATTGGAACACATCACTTTAGTGTCATAAAAGATCAACATAGTCTGTTAAAGGAAGTTGATAAGTTTGGTGGCAGTGACTATATTTGCAATATTCACATCCAGGAAAGGAAATAATTATTGTTTGGATGTCACTTAGAAGAAGTGGATGCAGATGAAGTTATCGCAGGCAGTGAGTCGGTACCTGATCGGCTCCTGGTCTTCCTTGTCCTCTTTACTGTGTGTTATCTTTATTCCAGTCTTCCGAGCCCGTGGGCATCCTGACAAACTGAGGTAAAACAAACTGTTGTTACTTAAGCGAAATTAAGTACACTTCAAAATACTTCAACAGAGTATTTATTATGAAAATAAGATGCTTTAAAAGTGTGAACTAAAGGCAATGTTTTCAGACACTTAACTGCATGTTGTTTACAACTGAATGAAAATGTATTATAGTTTAAATGTATATTAAATGCATTTAGCAGTGCTTTTTGACCCACTTAAGTACACTTTTATATGTCATTTCATAATTATTGTCTTTTGAAATATGGTGAAAGTGTACTGCCGAATATACTGACAAACATTTATGGTAAACTAAAATACAATTTAATACCATTTCTATTAGACCTTATATTTAAATATATTCGTTTGTAATGTCAAAGTTGTAATTTAGTACATTTAAAATATATTGACTATAAATGTAATATTTGAATAACACACTACAGTTCAAATTATAATCAAGTACTTTACAAGTGCTTTAATGTGTTACGAAACATAGTCATTAAAAGTGAACTCTCTTTAGTACACTAACATTAATTGGATTTTTATTTATTATTGGAATTTTGTTTTGTTCCACGAGGGTGTGTGTGCACATTACCTTCTATGTGAAGCATAGTTGCCAGTGATATGTCCCGAGCCGTCACAGCCCGGGGTCAGGCACCTGGGACAGAAATACACCCTGTTACTGCCCAGCATGCAAAAGAACAGCCCTGACGTAACATTCCCAGCGTCTTCTTTTTGACTCACACAACAGCCTTTCTACAAACCTTCCAAATAAAACTCATGATTTGTTAAATGAATGCAAGGCTTATAGAAATGTAGGAAAGAAGCTTCATAGCCTGAGGCAGTGCATTCATTACATTAGCAATACAATAAAAAGTGTCCAATAATCAGATACAAAACAGCTGTAAGCATCTTTTTAACTACTTTTATTATTTGACTAACATGAGTATTTGTGATATTCTGTCTCGTTTCCCCTGTTTTGTGTTTAAGGATGTTTATGTTTGTGTAATTCTTTTTCACGAGGGAAGCTCAATAGTTCAACTCTGTTATGGGAATAAAACAACAGTGATCAGTTTTGTTAAATTATTATTGCTATTATTATTATTGTGTGGCACTTTTTTTTTTTTCATATTACAAAATGTATTCCCTGTGAAAATTATGGTGTGACGCAATGATATGTGTCAACTAAGGCAATTATTATCCATTTAACAGGACTTTAAAATGTGCAGTTTTACTGTATTGGGGGGTCCGGGGGGGCCTTTTGTGTACATAGAAAAAGTCTTAGATCTTTGAGTTCAGCTCATGAAAAATGGGGGCAAAAACAAAAGTGTTGCGTTTATAATTTTGTTCAGTGTATATATACTCCATTATCTATTCAAGTTATAAGCATATCATACATTTCAAACTTACTGTGACTCACTGTCTCTACTGAAATAACATCAAGTAGCACTTTTACATGGTTCATAAGTATTGGCGCTTAGTAAGCTGTAATCACATATTAATGATTAAAGTAATATTTCAAGAATAAGCTATTGATAAACTCATATTTGTTGATCACTAATCTGAATTTTTGGTTAATTTCCCTATTGTTGCGTCTCATTATCTATGATGGCCATGGCCCTGGTGCTTTAGGTCTGGAGTGGCATAACATTATGTTTTTGAAAACAACAGTTTGATCCTTACTTGAGTTCTTGTGAGTTGGTGGCCATCATACTCCGAATGCTTTTATCTGCTAAAGGACAACCTGAAAGACTAAAAGATTGCATATGCAGATGTTAGTGAAACAAAACAGTGGTCAGACATGCTACTAATACTAAACAACACACACACAGACATAATCCACTCAGAAAACACTGCGAATGCAATAAAGCCATGGTGCAAGTGGAGGGGATTTTTTTTTTTTTGCTCTATATTTTAACCCTTTGAATAGCAAAGCATTTTTTTTTCTTGAAATTAGCACTTATCCCTGGTGACATATTCAAAGGGTTAACATGGAGAGGTGGTCTCTACAAACTTTCCGACAGCATAGTTGAAGTAAGCTGAAAACAATAAATTCATTAGACTGAATCCACCATTAGAAAATGGAGTCACACCTTCTATGTGAGGCGTAATTATCGGTTACGTGACCACTCCCATCACACCCTGGTGTTGGACATCTGTCTCCAGAAAAAATATACAGAATGTAAGGCCAAAATCCAAAACATAACAAAGGAAACAAAATATTATATTACCAAATGTCAACGAAAAATGCTTGGTAAAAATGGCAACACTTCAATTGAGTCCCCACATGAGCATTACAACACCTTTATGTGCATTACAGGGGTTAGAAACATTAAAAGAGCTGAAATGTTTTTATTAGGGCTGCCAATTTTACATTTTCGATCAGATTAATTACATTATATGTTGATTAATTAGTTAAATCAATCACAATTACTGCAGATTCACAAAAACATGAAGGTGCTACTTCAAGCGTGCTCCAATAATGAGAAAAGTAACTTTTAATCACAATAAGGAACGCTGTCACATTTTAGTAATTATGTCTGAAACCAGAAATGCTACTTACTGAAATGAAAGCCATATAGCCGATATGTCTCTATACTGTTGCTTAAATGACTGCTAATTCAAGTTGGGAAACTCAAATCAGAGTATTTGACAAATGGCTATTTCTCCATTAAAGACAACTGAATCGTATCCTCATTGTTGCTTTCTGAGAACTGTTTGTTTCTCCTGACATGTGCCAGAGAATTAGACTTTTTCATACTTTTGACCTGACACCCAATCATATTTTGTTTCATACTTTCTGAGATTTGTTTACTCTTGCTTTGAACCAAACAGACCAACATTTAAATATTTTAAATAAAACAAAAATGTTATATGTGCTACACTACACTATAAATCTAAATCCAGAGGATCACTTGTATCATCATTATATATCGTCATTATAGATATAACTTTATTACTTTCTGTAAAGCTGCTTTGAAACTATGTGTATTGTGAAAAGTGCTATTTCACTTGATTTGATGCATTATTACTGTAAATGCACTCCTTTTTAATTTGTTTTTCTTTAGATCATTAAATGAATCTGTTAAATTGACAGCCCTAATTCGATTACCTTTTTGGTCCAGTTACAGTCTATGCATTGGTGCCTAGTTGAACCTGAACTCTGATTGGCTGTTAATGCAAAGTGTTGCCCAAATATCTATGATGTTGTTTTTATCGTTTACAGTTCTAGTTTATTGTTTCCAGTTTAGCTTCACTGTCTCCAAGAGTGTATGTGTCACAAATCCTGTCCATGGACTTCTGTCCGCTTGCCACCAGAGGTTGCCCTCCCATTATATTGACTTTCACATTACACAGACTGTTGCATGTCACTCTGGACTACATTTCCCATCATCCATTGCACTGATTGCACACAGCTGTAACCAATCACACACACACTATATTACACCCACTCAGATCCTTCTCAAACTGCCGAGTATTGTTTGCGCATATCGCTAGTCTGTGATAGCAACGTTACGGAGCCATTCTGAGTTTGCCTAGTTTCTAGTCTTGGTCTGTTTCGCCTGTTTAGTCTAGTTGTGGTTTTGGATATCTTGCCTGTCTTTGGATTGCCCCTCTCGTCTCGCCCTATTCGGATACTGTTTACCCTTCGCCTGGACCATCGCCTGTGTTTCGGATTAACCCTTAGGATTACCTTGTTTGGACATTGTTCGCCGAAGATCGACCACGCCCGTTCACTGGACTACTCTTGTGTCTTGCCCTCAATATACCCGTTTGCCATTGTTTGACCCATGCCTGTTATGAGCACATCTCTTAATAAAAGCATGCACATGGATCCGCTCGCTTCACGTCTCTGTCGCCCCGTAACAGTATGAGTCCTAAATCACATCACATCCTAGAGACAAGCTGAGCCATGAACGGCTCGAATTAAATTATGTTTTAAATCCATAAAGCATAAAAAAAAAAAGAAGTGCACTCGGTGTCCTGACTCTACATTTATGTCAGATCATGTGGCATGCAGTAGAGCTGAGCTCTAAAGAAGAAAGTAAGAGAAGATAAAGGAGAGGAACAGGAAGAGACGGGTGGGTGATCACATCATTGCTCACGTTATCAGGTCCTTTTTGCTTTCTTTGCAAGGCGGGAATTTTGGTTTGGGACTGGGAATGCCGACATCAGTAGTGTACGCGCTGTCCTCTAAAATGTCCTGGAAGGGATCCAGATCATCAGCCTGTAACAAAGCCAGAAAGTAAGAGAAAGAGAGCTGTTAGTATTAGGTGTTTCGCCACAATCTCTTTCATTAGAGAATCATCTTGAACTGCTTAGAATTTCTCAGTTAAATATAATTTTTTTTAAGGATGATACATGTTTCAAACCCTGAGAACCTTTGATCTTTCTCCAAATGACGGCCATTTAAAAGTAGCAATGTATAATTACCACTCACAGTAATATTGTGAAATATTATTTCAATATAAAATAACAGTTTTTTTTTTTTATTTGAATGTATTTTAAAATGTATTTTATTCCCTTGATGCAAGGCTGAATTTTCAGCATCATTACTCTAGACTTCAGTGTCACATGATCCTTCAGAAAGCATTCTAATATGCTGATTTGCTGCTCAAGAAACATTAGAAACTGGTTTTCCATGAGAAAGTAGTTTGCCATGTCCTAAATTTTGGATGTTTTGTCAAATAACGAACCCCAGCTCATCCAGTTCATTTGTCACAGTGGAAAAAGAGGATGAAGCGGAGTGCTTTGCACTGTGGGATTCAATATTTCACACACTTTGCTTTGTAATAAGGTACACATTATGATGTAGGTCATCCTGGTATTTCATCCATAAAGAAAATGTGCTCACTGCAGAAATAGTAACAGTGTGGTAGTATGCTATTCTGAACATAGTTAGATGTGTTTGATAGCAGCTGTTTTTCCACTTTCCCTGTCAAACATCAATGCATCCTCATTTATACCAGAAAAAGGCACAGCAATAACCTGCATCAGGCCAGAAGACCTGCCATTAGCTGAAAGTGAACATTTTAGAAATCAGCAAAGAAACACGTTTTCAAATGAAAAGACACTTGTGCATATTCGGCCCATTTTCAGGAGACTGTGCCATTGTGCCTGAAAATAAAAATAAATAAATAAAAACAAATCATAATTTCTTCCAACCTGAAGTGCTTGAAGCATTTCTCACAGTGAGCATCATGGCGGAGGAGTAAACTCACTATAATTTTAGAAATACTACTCTTGTTGAGTAATAGAATATCGTTTTTTTTTTCTTTTTCAAATATGCAGTTTATTAGGGTGTCCGCAGCCGTTCAGCGCTCATGAACCGGCCGAGAGCAACCTCACCTCGGCCAGATCTTCTGGAACTTACCCCTGGCTCTGATGTCTCTATAGTGGTTAAACATGAGATATAATTTGTTTGGGGTAAATCTAATGGGTAGTCTTTGATCTCATTAATCTATTATTGTTCCAGAGCAAATAGTTTACCATGTCAATCAGCTTCCAACCTTATTTGTCACAGGCACACATGAAGTCCTTCACTTTAAAAATGCACAATTCTTCCACACACCCAATTTGTATGAAGCATCCGTTGGATGTTGAGAAGTGCACATCAATCAGTCCTTCCACAACTAACACGGCAGAGGATGTGAGAATGAATCTGTTAGTTGTGCAGCATCAGTGAGACTTTTAGATTTCAGCAAATACCTTTAGAAAAGAAGGATTTACAGTGAGACTTTCCTGGTATTAAGATAAAAAGGGAAACAGCAGGTGGAGATGGAAATCAGAGTGCTGCCATACACTAGATGGCAGTGTGGTGACATGACAAAGTCTGTGTGCGTGCCAGTGTCCTCTGCAGCTCTTTCTGATAGCTTTCACGTTTCAGGTTATCCAACAAGCTCTTTTCAGCATCATACACACACACACACACACACACATATATATATTATGTGTGTTTTTCGGGGGTATCTAACGTTGGTGAACATGATCATCTCAAAGAGGTTTGTGCTTACTTTTCTAAAGCAGTTGGAGGGGGGGAGCAACCATACTTTCACACAAGCCAGCACAACTCAAAAATGAAGTCTAATATTTGAATGCAATATATTTTACAAAAATGGCAAATTTGAAGAATACTAACTTATTCTGCTCAACTGAGAGATTTTAATCAGATGTTAGCATTAAAAGCATCGTCCTCTTTTGGTGAAGCACCATTCAGCAGGCTTTATACCTCTGAACAAAACCGAGCTCGCTCTCTCTCTCTCTCTCTCTCTCTCTCTCTCTCTCTCTCTCTCACACTCTATGAAGAGTTTATTTGCAAAAACAGATAACTCCGTTTTTAATTAATTTTCAAAAATCATGTTTTTTATTGTGTTATCGTGTTTTTATTGTGCTTTATTGTGTTAGTTAGCTGTATTTCTTTAGTTATTATTATTTAATCAAAACAAACCAACTGTAGTTTGATTGATATTAAGTCCCTTTAAGGGTATTCTATAGTCTTTGATATTAATTGGAATGCAGGATAAAAAAAACAAAAAAAAACATGATTTTTGAATATCTGAGTTATCTGTTTTTTGCAAATAAACTCTTCATATGGTTTTATTGTTTTAAAAAATTTTTTGAGCAATTTTACACATTATTGCAATTAATTACAATAATATGTGTAATATTTTGTTTTTCCATTCAAAGCTTGACTTCTCCTTTATTAATACTGACTTAGTATGTTTTTGTTACAGTATTTGGATCCTTTGACAGATATTTTGAATAAAATGGCGAGTTTTAAGTGTTATACATTACATTGTTGGCCAAAACAATGATTTGATCATTTTTTGTATGTTAAATTCTGCATTTTTACAGTTTCTTTCAGTTGTACTGAAAAGCAAAGGCTGTTTAATTGGCCTATTCATTTCATTGTGACAACTATTGTTGTCAGTATGTGTTCAATGAACTGTAGCAACAATTTTCAATGTGTTCAATAGCTTATTTATAACTGACTTATAAAAATAAACCAAACCTGAGAAATATTCATTGGAGGAGAAAGGCACTAATTACCCCTAGTCTCCCCAATACTGAAATATCTAATATAATATATTATGACCTCCACTATGTCAACACTGAAATGAAATTATCCGCTAGGCTAGCTTGACAGATTTCTGTACTAATTCCACTGGAACTGATTTGATGTCACACAGAGCGCTGTTTGTGTGTGCAAGCAGAAATTTTGTGCATTGCTCCTCATCAGCATGAAAAAGCTGCTGAGCAAGGATTGCTTTTAAGGTTAGTAGTTGTAGAACTCAACCCTGCTGACTTGATCATGTACATACAGTGTACACTGTTAGACTTTGCTGTAATTTTACAGTTACTTACCGCAAAAAAAGCCCAGTAAACTACCATATATATGTTTTACGGTTAACTACTGTAATATGCACTGAATTATGAATATGTTAATGCCATTTACAGTAATTTACTGTATATGGGAATTTGCGGTACTTTACTGTTTGCTCAAAAGCAGTAGTGCTACTGTAAATTGTTCTGCAGATGAAAAACATGAATCTGCATTCTCAATTTAATGTCTGGGTAAGCACAAGTGTGGTGAAATAAATGTATTTTTAAAATGATTAAAAAATAAAATATATAAACTTTGCTTACACCCCTCAAAATTTAAATTTTATTCGCGCGCAAAGCCCGCGCAACAACCTGGCAGAGGTTATATAAACTGAGGCTTGTGTCGGGGGCGCGCATAACGGACTTCCCCTCTGAGTGAATCGCCAGACGTCAGCTGCGAGTTTTCTTGTGGTAAGTACTTTTCGCTTACTTTTAAAACGTAAACCATTATCAATATCAATGAAATTAAAAAATATGAAGAAAGTAAATGTAAAATCTAATTATAGGCTATTACTAGGACAGTCTGAGGGAAAAGTTTGTTTTCCTCAAAAACTGCCGCTTTCATGAAACTCATTCAATTGTCCTGCAACTGACTAGTATAGTGACTATACAGTATAGTGACTATACTGACCTTTCCAGTATAGATGTGTAGTATTTACACAAACAATTATTTTTCGACTTTTTTACTGCTAGTTATGGTATATTTTACTCCTCAGTTAAATGAATACCGTTAAATGTGGCTTTTTACCTCTAAACAAACCCGAGCGCGCTCTCTCTCTCTCTCTCTCTCTCTCTCTCTCTCTCTCTCTCACACTCTCTATCTCAGTTTGAGCTGGCTTATAAAGAAGATCCTAAGCTCCTCTCTGCTGATGTGGGTGAGGTGTGTGTGTGTGTGTGTGTGTGTGTGTAGGTCAGGTTTTGTCACATAACAGGCACAAATTTTTCCCACATGTATCGTAAAACCTGAAATTATATTTTGTGGGGTGCAGCCAACAATCCTCATGAGGAAAAATGGCTCAATAAACATACAAATAATGTCTTAATGAAACTGGGAAAATGAAAAAAAAAGTTTGTGGGAGTTGGATTGGGGAGAAGTTTGGGGGATAGAAAATATTAAGACATTTATATTTTAAGTAT
This sequence comes from Sinocyclocheilus rhinocerous, assembly GCF_001515625.1. Classification (NCBI taxonomy): domain Eukaryota; kingdom Metazoa; phylum Chordata; class Actinopteri; order Cypriniformes; family Cyprinidae; genus Sinocyclocheilus; species Sinocyclocheilus rhinocerous. Next base: position 92,481 of record NW_015644632.1, on the reverse strand, counting down.
AAAAACATATACATCAAAGTGTCTGTGTTTGAAATACCCTGAATACCTCAGTTTAAATTAGTATATTAGAAACTATATGTGAATAATAAAATGAAAATTCTGCCATCATTAACTCACCCTCATGTTGTTTCAAACCTGTATGACTTTTATTCTTCAGTTGAATACAAAAGGTGAATGTCTGAAAAATATCCTGAGCCACTTCCTTCCATATAATGAAAGTGAATGGGGACTCAGTATTATAAATATAATCCATACAACATATGCACAATATCCGAAGTTGATTTATGTGAAAAGTATTGAAGTCATTATTTACTAATAATACTCCCCTCTGGCGAAGCTCTGAAATAGACTACAAAAGTTGTTAAAAACTACAAAAATGTCAATGCCCTTTGATTAATAATATAGTGGTTATGATGTTGCCAGGGTGTTTCTATGTGGTTCCTAGGGTTCAATAAGTCAGTTCAATAAGTGATATTCACAAAAACTCACAAAACTCATAAAAAACTCCAAAACTCTTAACATAAAAATTGACAGTTTAGCATTCCATCACTTGCTCACCAGTGGATCCTCTCCAGTGAATGGGTGCCGTCAGAATGAGAGTCCAAACAGCTGATATAAATATCACAATAATCCACAAGTAATCCCATTCACTGCAGAGGATCCACTGGTGAGCAAGTGATGGAATGCTAAATTGTCAATTTTGGGTGACCTATTCCTTAAATGAAATGTTGTTAATGCAATATGTATTAACTGATAATAAAACAAAAAAAAACAAAAAAACAACCTAATTTATTTTAATGTTAATATATTTAAATAAAAAAACATCAAATGTGAGCTGTCACACAGTGAATACTAGGAATGCCAATTAAAGCAATATTAGATAATGTTAGTGATTTTAGAACAGCTAAAACGAAGGCTAAATGGTTTTATAAAATTGTTACTACATATATCTGGCAAGGTTTCATAAACACATAGCAATAAAAATGTAGTAATTTATTAATAACAAATAATAAAGATTAGTTGCCAAGCAACACACAGATGCAGTGGCGCAGTAATACTGATATAAAGCACTGGCACATAATAGACTACGTTATCCTCAGGCAAAGAGACAGGCAAGACGTCAAAGTAACTAAAGCAATGTGTGGTGCAGAATGCTGGACCGATCACCGGCTGCTGATCTCCAAGCTTAACATCAGAATTCAGCCTCCAAGACGGCCGCAGGTGAAGAAGGTTCCAATGAGACTGAATGTTTCTAAGCTGAAGTGTACCCAGGTTAAGCAGTCACTGGCAGAAGAGCTGGATAGAAAGCTGGAACCTTTGAATTTTGACTTGCACGATGTTGACTCAGACTGGATTACATTTAGAGATGCGGTCTATGCCACTGCCAAGGAAGTGTTGGGTCCCACCACACCCGGATTGGTTTGATGACAACAACAAGCACATTCAATCTTTGCTAGATGAAAAACATCGACTTCACAGATCATACCTAAATGATACGTCCTCTGCACCCAAGAAAGATGCTTTCAACAACATCAGAAGAACCATCCAACTTGAACTGCGACGAATGCAGGATGATTGGCTGAGTGAGAAAGCTGACGAGATCCAGGCTTTTGCTGATCGTAAGGACATAAAGAACTTCTACAGCGCACTCAAGGCTGTCTACGGTCCCACTTCTTCAGGATTGTCTACCCTCCTCAGTGCAGATGGGAACACACTGATAACAGGCGAGGAAGAAGTGCTTCAGAGCGGGGCAGAACACTTTAATAGTGTTCTTAACCGCCCGTCCTCCATCAATGACGCAGCGATTGCTCGTCTGCCACAAGCTGCAATAGATCACTCGCTTGCCGACCCCCCTAGTGCAGTTGAGGTGGAAGAAACAGTTAAATGTCTCTCTAGTGGCAAAGCACCAGGGGCTGACTCCATTCCAGCGGAAATCTACACCTCTGGCGGTCCACAGTTGAACAGGAAGCTTTCTGAGTTATTCCAATCCATGTGGAACCAAGAGAAAGTCCCACAGGAGCTCAAGGATGCCTCCATCGTTCATCTTTATAAGCGTAAAGGGAACTGACAAGACTGCGACAACCACCACGGCATCGCCCTGCTATCCGTTGCAGGGAAGATTCTAGTCAGGATACTGCTGAACCGCTTAAACCAACATCTGGAGCGTGGCATGCTACCTGAGAGTCAGTGCGGGTTCCGGCAGGGCCGTGGGACAATAGATATGATCTTTGCTGCACGTCAACTGCAAGAGAAGTGCCAGGAGCAGAATGCTGGCCTTTACACCACTTTTGTGGACCTGACAAAAGCTTTTGATACTGTCTCCAGAGAAGGACTTTGGAAGATCATGTCCAAGTTCGGCTGCCCTGGCAAGTTCATCGCAATGGTTAGGCAGTTCCATGACGGCATGCAGGCAAGCGTACAGGATGGCGATGTATACTCTGAGCCATTCCCAGTAACAAATGGCGTCAAACAGGGATGTGTCCTTGCCCCCACTCTCTTCAGTATGATGTTCTCAGCTATGCTGACAGACGCATTTCACGACGATGACATTGGCGTCGGTATCAGATACCGTACCAATGGAAAGTTGTTTAACTTGCGGAGACTGCGGGCCAAAACAAAAGTCCAGGAAGCCACCGCCTGTGACTTTCTCTTCGCTGATGACTGTGCATTAAATGCCAGCACTCAGTTGGACATGCAGAGGAGCATGGATCAATTCTACAAAGCCTGTGATGACTTTGGACTTACAATAAGCACAAAGAAGACCAAAGTGCTTTTTCAGCAAGCCCCTGCAACACCATACACTGAACCAACCATCATAGTCAACGGTGAGGAACTTAAAGTGGCGGACAAATTTGTCTACCTTGGCAGTACACTGTCCCGTCATGTCAGCATTGATAAGGAAGTCAGTTATCGGATATCCAGGGCAAGTTCTGCTTTCGGCAGGCTTTATGACAGAGTATGGGAAAGAAGAGGTATTAGCATGAAGACCAAGCTCAAAGTATATCGCGCAGTTGTCCTGCCCTCCCTACTGTATGCCAGTGAAACCTGGACAGTGTACAGTCGGCATGCCAAACAGCTCAATTCTTTTCACATGCGCTGCCTCAGAAACATCATGCACATCAAATGGCAGGATACAATTCCTGACACAGAGGTACTCCAGAGAGCAGAGATGGAGAGCGTCTTCGCCATGCTTAAGCACTCCCAGCTCAGATGGGCAGGTCATGTCTGTCGCATGTCTGACGAACGCCTACCAAAACGTCTCCTTTATGGAGAGCTCAAGGAGGGCAAGCGCTCCCAAGGGGGACAAAGAAAGCGCTACAAAGATTGCTTGAAGGCATCCTTGAAATGCTGCAACATCAGCCCCTGACTTCTGGGAAGATCTTGCACAAGAGCGCTCTGCCTGGTGCACCTTGGTCAGATCTGGGGTGTCGGGGTACGAGATAAGTCACATAGAAGAACAGCAGCAGAAGCGCCAGCATCGCAAGAGCAGACTCGGCACAGCATCTCTGGCAAACTCGGCTCCAGCATTCGCCTGTCCATTCTGCAATCGAACTTTCAGAGCGAGGATTGGACTCATTAGCCATCTTCGCACCAACAACATCCAGTGATTCGAAGAAGTCATGGTCATCTTCGCCAGCGAAGGACAAACAACCACAATACTGATATAATGAGATCACATGTATTTTTTTTATAAAGTATTTTACCACGGCTTTGAATGTGGCTAAGCCAATATTAATCAAGGACTGGAACTATCTAATTTATAATTAAAGTTTTTCTCTTAGAATTATAAGATTACTTGTCGTTCACTTCCAAATTTTACTGTAAAATTACCTGAAATGACCCATTAGATCTACTACTTTTTCTCCATATATAGTAAAGAAATTTACCGTTAATCAGGGTTATTATAGTTAACAAAAACTAAAACAATAAAAAAGGTTTTCATTACATGAAATAAAATAAAATCTAAAACCACTTATTTATTTATTTTTCAGGTATTCGCCAAGGCAACATTTCTCATTTTCATTTAGTTTCACTTGAAGAAATAACTACAACTAAATAAACTAAAACAAATAAATAAAACATTAAAAACTATATAATATATTTAAAGAAATCTTAAAAATATATCTATAAATATAATTAATGTCACAATCACCAACTGGAGTGCCCATGAGCTCCACCAGTGGGCACTCCATCCCTGACTTTTGCCATTCACCCTGGACTACATTCCCCATAATCCTTTGCCGGACTCATCATCTATTGCATCACCTGTCACTCATTAGATCTCATCATCAGTTCACAGCTGTCTCACATTAGAAGGACCTTAAAAGATGCACACACACTCGAACACTTCGCTGGTGATTGTTTAGCCTGTAATGATTCCTAGTTTCTGTTATCCTGCCCGTGTTTCCTTGTTTTGCCTTGCCTTGCCTTGCCTTTGTGTATTTTGGATCTTGGACTGTTTATCTGGTTTTTATGATTGTTTTGCTGCCTGCCCTGACCATTGCCTGTTTACGGATTACTCTTTGTCTTTGCCTGGGATATTATTGTTTGCTGGTACTGGACCCTGCCTGTCTGACCACATTTACGAATAAAGCCTGCATTTGGATCCTCAACTCCGTTGTCACTACGCCTCCTTCGTTACAATTAAGAGTTCAAAATATTCAAAGTTTCAAAATATTAACAAAAACTATAATAGTATATCAGTGATATTAATACATTTTTACTGAATATAACTAGGCAAAACATCTGAATAAAGCTGTCAACGTTCAAATAATGCATGAAAGTCACTGTTCTGGTCAAAATGTCAAAGAAAGTGTTATATATTTTAAAGAAAGATAGCAAAGATTTTTGTCAGGTTTGAAGTGATAAAACAACATATCTAGTGTTGAAAATGGGGAAAAAAAGTACTTTGACACTTTGTGGTTGTAAAACGTTAGTGGAACATGTCCATAGCTGAGTCAGGAGATGGAGAAAGTAAAGGAGAGATGAAGAAGATGAGGATGAACATTATGAACACACATCTCAGTACATATAGAGCTGTAATTAGTGAGGGATGAGGAGGTGCTCTCTCTGTCTACAGTCATCCTGACCTCTGTTACTACGGGAACCCCTGGAGGAAGTGACAGCCAAGCTAAGAGGTCACATCCCACGGCTCCACTTCCTGCTGCCGCCTCGACTAAAGCTGTTCCAATTAGACAGCGAGAATGAGAGACAGAGGGATGGACTGCTGGAACACTGGAACACCTCTGCAAAAAAATTTTTCTTACTCAATATTTTTGTCTTGTTTTCCAGTACAGATATCTAAACATTCTTAAATCAAGTTAAATTCGATAAGATATTAAGTCTTGTTTTCTGAAAAATGCATATTTTTTATTTTTCTTTAAGCCAGAAAATATATCTACCAATGCGATAAGAAAAATAGTCTTGCTTATTTTTTTGCAGATACGTCTTGTTTTCAGCAACACTCTTAATTTTGATAGTTTTGGAGAATTTTGAATTTTCAGAAAAATATTTTGCTTCTCAAGTAAATGTATCTTGATTTTAAAAAAGTTTAGATATTTGTACTGGACAAAGACAAAAATCCTAAGTAAGAAAATCATTTTTTGCTGCATAACATTTGATTTTACGGGCAATGTTGTTCTGGTGCTATATTGAGTCACCATTTGATGGCCAACTTAAAATCAGAGTCCTGAAGCAAACACAGCTGAGAAGTCATGCTTAATAAGCGGTTCGGCTCTGTTGCGAGACGAGGGACTGCATGAACACTGCACTACTGAAATAAATGTGTTGAGCAGAGATGGAGATGGAGAGGAAGCATCATCCGCTGAACCTATGACAGCAAGAGAAGAGCACTGCTGCAGGCAGCTCAGCCCATCCTCGACTGCAGAATGACAGCCCATGAAATGAGAGAGACTCACCACATATTATCAACTCTGCTTTTCTCCTGTTTCATGCTGGATGAGTGTATGTGTGCTTAATCTCAGGATATGGTTCCTATATCCCAGACAAATAATATTCATAGTGTCTTCAGCGCTTCAGACTTATATATATATATATATATATATATATACATGCATAAAATAAAATATTTACAATAATAAACAATAAAACATAAAGGCAAATCTCGTATCAGCTTGTTGAGGCAAGATAAACAGGAAGATTATGAATTATTTATAAAAATATTTTAAAATAGCAATTAATGTAATTACAAATGAATTAAATATTAGTTAATTATTTAATATTAGTTACATAACTTTAACTGCATTGGACGTTACAAAAAAATATCTGACCATCAAACAAATAAACAAACAAACAAACTTAATTCAGACACTGATGTACAGAATCAATTTCAGACACTGATGTAGAGAAATTGCCATTGTCAATCTTTATTGGCGATTTATATTATATTATATTATATTATATTATATTATATTACGGGGCCATTGAATGCTTGAATCTGATTGGTTGACAAATGTTCTAAGGTGTGCAATTATTTTCAGAGAAATGCACAGTGAAAGTAGTTCCAGACAGGTCTTGATCGCATTACATGTCCATATCATGATTTCAGTTATTTCAAAGGTCCTTACAGCCTACAACAGCAAAATAACCGAAACCCACAATGACACTGACCAAGCAAATAAATATAGTAAACAACAAGATAAAAACGACAAATTATTTCCATGTTTTTGCCACAAAATTACGTTTTATTATGTACGGAAAGCATATAAACTCTTCCTCCTGTCTGTCTCCCTTACAAATGCACACATACAGTGCGGACACACAATCTCACAGTCGTCAGCGCTGCTTTGACGATTTTTAGTTTAGCAACTTAAAAGCTACATGACATTACTCACATGCGAGGTAATAACAGCGCTGTTCTTGAAGAAGATGAACTTACAGTTTCGCTATTAGAGATGTTGTTGCCGAACACGGTTGAGAGACGCACAGACTCAGGTAATTCACACACTATTAATCTCTCTCTCTCTCTTGAATAAATTCATTAATAACTGCTACCAACGACTCCAGCCTCCTTTACTAGGTCTAATATGACATTTTTGAATTAAAGGAGGCATTGGAAGAGGTGTTGACGAAATTAATCCTGCTCACAAGAGCGTTTTAACGACAACCCGACGAATGTCTTGAAATACAACATCTGAACAATATCTGAGGTGTGGTACCTGTAGTATAAGCAGAATAATTTACTCCGGTCCATTGAATTATTAGAAAATAATGCACACCCGAGGTGTAACGCTTGGGTGTGCATTATTTTCTAATAATTCAACAGCCCGTCGTCAATTACTCCTAACTATTATTATATTATATTATATTATATTATATTATATTCAGGGGTGCACATAAGTGGTCCGCAGTTCCGCATGCACGACCAAAATAAAAAAATGCGCTGTATAAATAAGTTCTGACAGCGCATTTGCGAAACCGACATGGATGATAGCTGTTAATGCACCATTACCATTTTAGGTCGACAAACTGTACTGTATAAGATTTCTATTCAAATTGAAAGCATAAATCTAGGCTACCTGCTGCCGTTTTCAAAGCACAATGCAAAACTGTGACATTTCATTCACTGACGCTCTACTTACTTGCCGGCAACCCACCAAAATAAAAGCCTGCTGATTTTAAGGTTGAAAATGAATTGAAAATTCATATAACAAAAAGAAGAAGAAGAAGAAGAAGTAAATATTAGCATTTTATTTTTAAGTTTACTATCACCGAATGCAGTAAATACAAACCTGACCAGCTGAGCGTTTGCGATCACGTGAACTTGAAGACACTTGTACAAATGCCGATGGGTGACATGAATGGAAATGATTCCAGATTGGTGATTCATTTGTCTGTACTGTATTTTCCTGCGCTCAAACCTGCCAATCTAAAGGATCAAACGCTGTGTATGGCGTTTGAGGTAATTTGTGAATTAGAATAGACTTATGACTGACACACACAGAGTGCTTTGCTGAATGACAGAAAGCTGACGCTGGCTTTGCCGCACGTGCTTTTATAGCTTCCTGGTCATGACGTCACCCGCCCGTGACTTCTTGCCCAGCTATTGGACTGATTTCACATGTGATTCAGAGCGTGGTCACAGAAGGCGTTCCCAAAGCGTTCTCCGATGCAGCTCGAGACTTGTATACAAAACGTTGTATTATGCTTGTTATAGAGTGTGTGACGTCACGTGCACTACGGTTGACGTGGTTGTCACGGCGACCGTCACAGCCCTACTGTGCAATGATGTAGTTTCCTGACATCCAGATTGAACAGCGTTTTCTTTACATGTTTCCGTGTTGTTGTTGCTCAGCATTGGCATGGACGCGATGTTGTCTGGGGGTTTGGCAAAAGGAGAGTGGGACTGTGGGCAGTGCTCGGGGTGGTGACTGAAGGCGGTGACTGAGTAGTTCTGACGTCATCAATATTTGACGAATCCCGTGACATTGCTCGTTACACAGTAAACTTCTGTTGTGTAGCATTTTGAATGTACAAAAATTAAAGGGTTTGTTTAATTTTCATTGGAATAAAAGATAGATTAATGTTTTCGCCTTCATTTGATTACCAGAAAAAATGAAAATACACAACACTGAATTTCTAAAAAAAATAAGTAAATAAAATTAAAATTTCATAGGGCCATATTATTGTATAGAAATTAATAAATTAAGTTGTTTTTATTATTTCATTTAATTAGATATGTTTTTGATTAAACCATTAAAATGGAATACAGAAAAATTAAAATAAAAAAAAAAGAAAGCGCAGAATTTGGGCCCTAAGAATGTCATTTTTGTTAAACTTTTAATAGGCCTAAATTGCTGTTAAATTAAACAAGTTTCATGATTTTAATTAATTAGACATGTTTTTAAATGTTAAAAATTTCATATAATCATCCAGAAAAATTAAAACGAAAAAAAAAAAAAACGAATCCAGAAAAATTTAAACGGAAAAAAAGATTTTGGAAAAAATAAAACTTAGGCTAATTTGGGAAAAATAAAACGGATTTCATAGGGCCCTACAAATATCATGCATCTGAAGCTATAATTTTAATACTAAGCAACAGTGCATATTATATAGGGCCTATTTTAATTCTTTTAAATGGCGCTCACTCGTTTTTGTGAAAGACCCAAGAAGGACCATGCACAGTCACTTTCCACACAGGCACACTTCATGTTTGGTTGAAATAATCCTTAAGCATGTAAATTTATAATTTCCTTCAGTTTAATTTAAATGTGCAATTAAAATAAATAAAAATAAATGTATATTTT
>NW_015644632.1:82113-82266 GCF_001515625.1 Sinocyclocheilus rhinocerous | reverse complement strand
CCCCATTCGTGTATTTTGCCTGGGGCCCCCAAATCACTAAATCCGCCCCTGCTAAAGGCGGTGACTGAGTAGTTCTGACGTCACCTTTTTACGAAAGTCACAACGGTTCGTGAAAAATCACAGCTACTTTATGCAGGCTGTGTGCATTTTACT
>NW_015644632.1:75897-77983 GCF_001515625.1 Sinocyclocheilus rhinocerous | reverse complement strand
GGTGACTGTGTAGTTCTGACGTCAACTTTTTACGAAAGTCACAACGGTTCGTGAAAAATCACAGCTACTTTATGCAGGCTGTGTGCATTTGACTGTGGATTGACACTTGTGGTTTTGAAACTTATATGGTAGTTACATAGCACCTAGACCCCAGTTATCATGAAAAAAGCCAGGAAATTTCAGTTTTGACAATATGGGACCTTTAAATTTTGACGTGCTGGTACTGCGTACTGGTGCGTACCGGCCCACTTCAAGCACAGTTGATACCTGCGGATTCACGCGACTCATATGTTGTGTTTGTGTGGGTGAGAAGCACGCACATTCAGCTCTCAAGGGAGTTTAATGTGCTCGTTGCACTTATTTCTTTGTGAATAAATGTGGATGGAGTGCAATCGACTCATGAGGAGGTTACATGTGCTCATCGTATGCATTTGCTGTACTACTGAGAGGGAAGGTAGCAAACCTGATTCTTCTTTGCTTCACTTTTACCGGAGATTGTAGACAGCGTTTGCATGAGCGCATTTGCCTCTTGTGGGATTTGAACAGGCTCCGAGAGATGCATTCGCTACAGTGGATTCTGTTTTCGCTTGATTCTTGAGGGAATATAGCATTTGAACGGAGTGGGAGTTGAACAGGCTCATAGCAATGCATTCGCGGCAGTGATTCTGTTCTCGCTTGATTCTCGAGGGATTCTAGCATTTGTATTGAGCATATAGACTGCATGCTGTGATGCGGTCACGGTGAGATTGACAGCCTACTGTCCGCGGTTTGCGTCCTGCTGTTTTACCGAAACAGCTAGCCAGACCGTTTGGATGGTTTGTAGGCAGAAAACGGAAGTGACCTGACGGGAAATGTTTTCCCTTTTCAGGATGTTTCCATGTTGTTCCTATTATTTATACAAAATATAAACTATGTAATATTAGAAAGTGGATGTGACTGGTGTGATGCATTCGCGAGACTGACTGAAAGTGAAAGATAAGGAGCTTTTCTTTTCTGTTTTCTCCTGAGGTATAGCAGTAAGCGTTTTCATGAGCACATACTGCTCTCGGAAGGATTATAGTGACGCTTGAACTTAGCACACTTAATGCGTGTTGTGTGATGCGGTCGCAATAATCGCTTCGACCCAGGCCTGACTCTCTCTCGAGGGATGAGAGTTGAGTTCCTATACTCCGTGGTTCGGTTCCCACGGCCATCATTGCAGTGAGGTGGGATCGAGCAAGGGGATTGTAGATGGGGCACGGGAGGAGCACCTCTTCCGTTCGAGCACCTCTTGTTACCTCTCTTAAGTGGACGTTTATCTGAGATGTACAGTTTCCTTTGATGGCTATCCCCTTCATGAAGATTGTAGCAAGATTTCCCTCCTCAATGATTTTGGGTTTTAAGTAGGGTTCCTTGCTCTCTTTTTAGCAGCTTCTATGGTCTGGTTGACTCCAATGTATTTACGGTGGCACACCTGAAACATCAAAGCTGGTAGCTGTCTAAGGACAGTTTCCCGTTGACCAGCTGCTCTTTGGCTTGAGTGGAACAAGATGTCCCTCACTAAGTATGTGGATATTGAAGTAGGGTTCCTTGCTCCCTCTGTTTGGTCTGAATGTATGGGTTGGGCTGCCACCCCCTCCCCCACCTTACTAGGGGCCTTAAGTGGGTGGTTCCACTTCTTTGGTTCCTTGGATTGAGCTCTCGTATAAGTCTCCTAGGTCAGGCTGTCTCCCCTGTATCAGAGGGTAGTAAGTTAGGCGCTTCACCTATAGCAGCCTCTTCAGAAATGGAAACTGTCTGAGGATAGTTTCCCTTTGAAGAGCTGCTCTTTGCCTTGGGCTGTTTCCCTTATAATTTGAGTTTTTTTAAGTAGACAGTCCATGACCAGTGTTGGGAAGGTTACTTTGGAAATGTAATAGGTTACAGATTACAAGTTACCCTACTTAAAATGTAATAAGTAGTGTAACTTTTTAATTACTTTATTAAAGTAATGTAACTGATTACATTTGATTACTTTTTGATTACTTTTCTAAATTTCTAATGTTTTCAACTGTTGATCATTTTCAAACATTTACACCATGCAGGGTTAACCTTACAGTAGTGCTCA
>NW_015644632.1:75010-75616 GCF_001515625.1 Sinocyclocheilus rhinocerous | reverse complement strand
CAAGGCACCAAACCCCCAACTTTGTTGGTGTGTGTTTACGGTGTGTGTGTTCACTGCTGTGTGTGTGCACTTGTATGGGAAACCATACTTAGCCATATGTAAATTCAAATCACTTTCACTATAAGCATGTTATAAACTTCTGAAACATTGGTGTTTCATATTTTAGAGCAGTCACTGCAACTTATGAAATGACTCAATTCAATCTGTATGTGGGAGTGTGTGTGGAAAAAAATCTGATGTAACCCCCTTTGTAATCCTTAACATTTTCATAAGTAACTGTAATTTAATTACACATTTTTTCTTAGTAACTGTAACTGATTACAATTACTTTTATTTTGTAAATAAATTACGTAATTCCGTTACATGTAACTAGTTACTCCCCAACACTGTCCATGACTATAGGTTGAGTTTCTTTTTAGGCTCCCTATTTGGGACAAATTTTTGTCAAAGATGCACCAGTTGAGGCTGGTTTCCTTTGACAAGATCTCACGGCACAGCATAGTGGGCATTTCATTACCCATAGTGTCCACTAGAGGACGCGGTGCAACTTCTCTTGAAGGGGAACTTCTCGGGTTACGGTTCACTGAGAGGGCCATATCTTGTTAA
>NW_015644632.1:71801-74841 GCF_001515625.1 Sinocyclocheilus rhinocerous | reverse complement strand
TTTTTTTTTTTTTCAAATAATAAACAGCCATAATTATATAGACTGATATATTATTTAAAATAATTCATTTCATTGAAGGTTAACACAAATATCTCCCTATAAAAAATGCCCCTAAAATCAGTTTCAGAGAGGAAATATTATATTATATAATATTAATTATTATATTATATTATATTATATATTTCTTATCTTTCTATCATCTTGACATTAAATTGTTATTTCAAGTGTTGACATGCTTGGTCTCCAGATGTGTACCTGCGTGCAGATCTCCAGGGGTTTCCGACTCAGACTCTGTGGCATCTCTCTGCAGCGGGTGGAGAGGTTGAGGATGGCGGTAGCAGCCATGTGCGCCGCCTCCATGTCGTGTGTGTAGTCGAAGCTGCTCTTGCTGCAGGTGCTGCTGGCGCTGCTCGCTCCTCCTCCTCCTCCACAGCTCAGGCTGCTGCTGCTGGGCCCGTAGCTGCTGGTGGTGCTGCTCGCCGAACTGGAGCTCTTGCAGTAGCGCTTCGCTGACGGGACACACAGAGCAGTGACATTAACATAAGCCCTATATGTGCAGACGTATGGGACAGTTCACAAAATACATTTCTGGTCTACATTTTGTTGTTTTAGTATTTAATTTCTCAATTATTAGAAATTAAAACTACAGCTGTTCACCAATGTGCTGTACATGACAAATGCACAATACAAAAAACATAATAAAACCTCTAGGGTTGGTTAAAAGCCTGAGCAATTAAATGTTTATAGCTTACATTAAAAATAAATAAATAAATACAAATTGATGGTGCAGTTCTAATTTAGTTCTAATTACATTGTTATACATATTCAGAGCTGCTACAGCAAAAGTAATTTTTTTTAACTTAACTTTAGTTTAGTTCTGGGAAATACTGAAACTATTATTGAGATACTATTATAGCATTTATTAATAGGTTGAATTAGTTTTTATTTTTATATTGTCTGTTTTCATTTTACAGTTATATTTTAGTAATTTTGGTAGTTGGTAGTTTTGTTACATATATATGTTACTATTTTTTAGTATATACACTGTAGCAATAAGTATTTTAACATATTCATGCAATTATTCAGTATACTATGAATCTGTGGCCAGGAAAGAATTCCATCTAATTACAGTCCACTGTTTCAGCCTATTATAAGAAATGGAATGAATACTTCAGCAAATGCATTTTTGCTTTTGTTAACACTACCAGTTAGGGTTAGGGTTGGGTTTAGTGTAAGGGGCACATTATTTTCAAACATGATAGAGCATTAACCTTTTAGTGCCACTCAACGGACATTTCATTTTCAAACAACCAGTGTAGTAAAACATTGCCAGATTCACATTAATCGTTTCTGATAAAACTGAATATGCTTTTAAGTGCCACTCACTGCTCATTTCACATTGAAAGTGTTGTGAAACAAATTATTTTGGCCATTATCCAAAAACCCATAGAAATGGCTATGTATGTCACACAACTGAGCAATAATATGGTTCTCTTGTTTGTGCAAATATGACAAACTCTTTTCTATCTGGCACCAAGTGTAGCCTGACTAATTTCATGGACTGGACGGATTTCATGACACAAAATGCAGTTACTTTAATGCATTTTGTACACAGAAAGACAAAAGCCATTTTGTCATGATGCACTGTATTTCATGTCAAATAATTCCTTCAGTCCAAAAGTTTGTCAAGCCACACTTGGTGTCCCATTACCTCACTGAAGAGGACATTTAGAGGTAGCACCTTATTTTACAAGGTCCTTACACATGTACAGTAATACGAGTAAATTATGCATAATTCAAGCAACTAACCCTAAACCTAACCCTATATAGTAAGTACATGTTGTTGATTAATATTACTCAGTACATATTTGAGTAATTACAATGTAAAAATGACAACTTAAAATAAAGTGTTATGCATGTAATAACTATGTACTTACTATAGTAGCTACAATACAATGCTAATAACTTAAAGCCAACCCTAAACCTAACAGTAACCCATGCACATGAAAAATGGCATAGGATTTACTTTGAAACACTCAGAAATTGCTAGTAAATTTCACAAATTACAAAAAAAGAAATGGCAAGTCACACATTGAATTAAGCATTTGAAGTAGAAAGAATGAAACCGTATTTTCTTGTAAAATTTTTTTTTTTTTTACAGGGTAGTCACCTTATATTACTCAGTACGTTCTGGGGTAAGTACTGTAAGTACACTGTAAGTAAACATACTGTAAAATAGAAAGCATAGAAACTCAGTATGTTAGATGTAGTGGCCTGTAGTCAAATCCCTTTGAAGAGCTTGAAGGGTTGTTTATTATGATGATTTTGATTATTATGAGGAGATTTTAAATGATGGGGTGGTGAGGGGGGTGTCGGGATGTAGGTGAGAGACGGAGAGACACTCTCTGCAATTTGACAAAAGACACAATGAGCCACAACCACCAGCTGGGCATCAAAGTGACATCTCCCACCGGACGTCCTACTGCTATCGCTCTCTATCTCTCTCTCTTCTGCATTCCTTTTACTCTATCTTCTCCCTCCAGTCTGGTCATTAAAGCATGGCCGGGAATCTCAGTCTTATGCACAGAATTGCAATTAGCAGCAGCCCTAAATCCAGACTTTGATTTGCCTAAACTGCCTCATTCATTATGCATCTGCCTCCAGATGATTTCCATACATTTCCATACCTCAGAAATACAGTGAAGGAAGATCTCGGAGGTTTTTCTAACAGGGTTTAGTTCCTTGCCAACCATTATAGCTTTCTCAGACCTTAACATTGTCAAATGTTCAAGAGTCATAGTGATAATAATGATCATACATCGGCCACAGAAAGTATATGAAAGATTAAGACTTATTATTTGCTTTATTGGACAACATATCATCAAACCAAGCGACATTTATTGAATTATATTGGAAATAAATGTAGTTTAAAATCATAAAACAATAGATTCAGCAAATAACGACATAGACTGTAGTTTACAGTTTATAGTTCAAGTGATGAACTACACCTGTGGTTCATATACTGTATATATATATATAT
>NW_015644632.1:47435-71745 GCF_001515625.1 Sinocyclocheilus rhinocerous | reverse complement strand
TATATATATATATATATATATATATGTTATTTCTTATATAACTTGACATACTAAAATAGCTAAAACTATATCATAAAAAACTAATAAAAATGACAAAAACACAACAAAAATATTAAAACTATAATAAACATAAAACATAAATAAGTAAACATAATAGTATCTCAATGATACTAAAATAACACTGCTACACATTTGGCTTTTAGCATCTGGTGCACAAATAAAATTGTATTAGATGAATCTGGTTGAACTTCTTTCAGGGTTTTTTTTTTTTTCATTGTTTATTATTTTATAGTTTTATAGTTTTGTCGCATCATCCAGAAAAGTGTGAGCTCTTTCAATTAATCAGCTCAATAATCTGCTTCAACTCTGTAAATCTTTTACAGATTTGACAGTCTCAAGCAGTATGTGAGAGTGACCTTTTTATTAAACTGAAATCTGTAACACGTTTTATTTCTATAAATGTTCATGTTGTTAAGATAAATTATGGTGCTATAAGATCCTTGCAATTTCATTGACAGGCTATTTGCCCCTATCACCACAGAACATATAGTTCCTTACTTCCCGCTGTTTAATAATAATAATACATTGAAAGTGTCACTGTACAGCTGTTCCTTGGGGTTCTGTTGGTCAAAAGTCATAACAAAAATGGCTAAAAAAGTAAAGTTAATTCTGAGATAAGCTCCAGCAGAATTTGAGAGAACATTTACTTTGATATGTTGTCATCTAATGAAATGACATTCAGACATTTTAAAGAGTAACTTCAGTGCCCAGATCATTTTTTGGGTTTCTGTATATCTTATAGACCACTACCATTCGAACGTTTGGGGTCAGTATGATTTATACTACCAACGTTTTATTTATATTTTGAACTAGACTATTTTTATATTTCTGTTTTTAGTAATTTAGTATTTTGTTTTAGATTATTTTGTTTGAGTTATTTTAGTACTTCAAGTTAAACTAACAGTTAGTGTTTATTTTCTTTAAAATAAAGAATTTATTTTCTTATGGTTTTAGTTTTAGTTAGCAATAACCAATAACATAAGTTGGCAATGACCCAGAGAACCATCATTAATAATTGCGCACTAATAATAATTGAGCACCAAATCAGCATATTAGAATGACTTTTGAACGGTGGTATATATTGATGTCATAGAGCAGATGTGTGAATGCTGAGGTCTTACCATCATCGCTTTTGGGCAGTGTGTCATAGTAAAGACATTTATAAAGTTCACAAAAGATGCCCATTTCAAATAAATGTTCTTTTGAACGTTCTATTCAAAGAATACTGAAAGAAAAAAAAGTATCAGTTTCCACAAAAATATGAAATAGCACAACTGTTTTCAACATTGATAATAATAAGAACCATTATTAATAATTGCTCACTAACAATAACTGAGCATCAAATCAGCATATTACAATGATTTCCCCAAACTTTTGAACAGTGGCGTGTATTGATATCATAGCGCAGACGCGTGAATGCTGTGGTCTTACCATCATCAGTCTTGGGCAGTGTGTCCCGACTGTGGACTTTGAGTGCAGCAGTGTGCCGTTTGCTGTAGATGTTGGTGTTGTCATAGCTGTTGTAGTCAAAGTTGGTTTTGGAGTATTTCTCTAACTCTTTGGCCAGGTTGGATCGTGGGGTTGAAGTGGGCACATTGTTTTTATAGCCGTACTGTGGAATCTCCAGCTGTTTGACGAAGCACATGGGCCTGGAACAGATTCAACCAGCGGTTTATATTGTATCATATGAATGAATGCATGCTATCCATTTCATGAACTTTGCACAGAAAATTCAACACAAATTGTTGCCTATTTTTTAACTACCCTGTTTCTAGCTAAGAACCAAATTCACAGCTTGACCTGGAGTGTCAACGAAAAAGCAACGAGGACCGGTTACCTGAGCACACGATCTGAAGCCTGGTTGGATTTGCCTCCATCACATGACGGATGTTTCTCATGGGCTTTGGCCAGTTTCTCTGCAGCCGCTATTGGACAGCCCGACAGGCTGGATGAACAGAAATAAATGTCAGGGACATGTCTTAAAAAAGACATAACAATATGTGACATATCAGTGAAGTATCAAATGCAGATTCATCAGTCTTCATTTCTGAGACTCATCATTGATGTACCATCTCTTACAATCTGCTTTATACAGTATGAAGTCAGAAGTAGAACGCTGACCCGTAAAAAAAGAAAAATCACAAAAGTGAGATCTCTTAAATGTCTCAGTTGTTTCTCATGCAAAACAGCATTATGGATTAAAAAATCCATAAAGATTATAAAGAATTGAGACTTCTTCTGCTTCTCAGATTTGCCCCCTGAGAAAAAGACAATAGAAAACACATTCCATATTGTTTGTTGTAACATCAAAAGTTGTGCATCCAATCCAATTTTCCAATATTTTGGTTGAAATTCTCCTGTGATTTGGTAGGGCACTTCAGCAAATATATGCAAGAAAATATGACCAAGACTACATGAAATAAAGTTTGGGACCACCATTGTACTATCTGGGACCAGTTTCATTAGCTTTGCTTCTATGTTAAGACTGTGTCTAAAAAAGAAAATCTAGTCTGACCAACTAGCAGTTAGCCAAGGGGTTATCAGTCTTATTTTTCAGATTCATATTAGACCAATCTACGTTTTTTTTATTCAACTGACTTAAAACAATTAGATTACTAACATGTGAGACTAAGCATTATATGCAACCGGCCACTGGGTTCTGACACAATACCAGAGATCAATGTTTGCTATTATAAGCTAGAGATTTCATTATAAAATTGTCCATTAAAGTTTAAATGATTATCCACACTAATAAACCTAATTTTATAGCTCCATACTTTTACTGTATGTCAATGTTAATTGACTGATTTGTGTCGATTTTTTTTTGTCTCCTTAAAAATTTAAAGAAAAATGTCTTAGGCAAAGTTCATACATTACTAACTTTATTAATTCTCAGAAGCTAGATTGCAAAGAATGACTGATTGATTGATTGGTTGATTGATTACTTAATATTTTGTCTTGTTTTCCAGTACAAATATCTAAACATTCTTAAATAAATATAGATTTATTCTAGAAGCAAACTAACTTTAGTTATATTAACTTATTTAGTTATATAAGCTTATATTTAGTCTTGTTTTCTAAAAAAAAATACCGGAATTTAAGTTAAGTTTTAAGCTTAATTTTAAGTTTTGAGTTTATACTTAGAAGAAAAATATGTCAATGGGGTATGAACAATAAATTGAATTCAAAGGCAAAAAAAAGATTTTTCTTACCATTGTCAGATATGTTTTCTACTTTTAAGCAAAAGTAAATTTTCATGTATTTTTAGTAAAATTATTATGTCATATATTTTATGTCATTTTGCTTCTCAGAATGTGCTGGCGAACAAATCCAAAATACTGAGTAAGAAAATATATATTTTTTTCTGTGTACAAATAAAAGCAACCTGAGAGCAATACAAGGCTCCTCTAGGTAGACCTACTAACTCAGCACACAGAAATATGAAAGGTTGTAGTAGCTGAAGATGTGTGTGTGTGTGTGTGTGTTTGTGTGTGTGTGTGTTCATGACATGAAGCGAGCTGTCAGGTTTCTGTTGGGCTGTAGGAAATGTAATTTCACTCTTGCAAGTACAAGTGAGGTGTGTGTGTGTGTGTGTTCAGGGCACTGTGGCGGCCGTCTGGAGTGGGCCGTCTCCCCTGGTGAGGTGTCAGTGAAGTGCTAATGGCTGACGCGCCCTACAGCAGCTGCTGAGAGCATTACTGAAGCACCCACTTCAAATAACTGAATGAACCATTTCATCAGCCCACTACAAACCACACGCAAAGCCTTCCACAGAGGAATGTGGTGTTTTAAAAGCTGCTTGAGTCATTGTGCATTTGTAGTACTCTACATTTTTCATCACTGTCAATCTATTCAATAAATGAATGTAGTCTTGCATTGACGTCTACGGAAGTCCTAAGAGGCCATGGATTATTCATATTTTTCTTTTTTGTTTTCTCGTTATTATGACTTAATTTTCTCGTGATCTCGACATAACGAAAGTTGTTTTCTTGTGATCACGACTTTATTTTCTCGTGATCTCGACATAACAAAAGTTGTTTTCTCGTGATCACGACTTAATATTTTCTCGTTATCTCGACATAATAAAAGTTGTTTTATCGTTATTACGACTTAATTTTCTCATGATTTCGACATAACGAAAGTTGTTTTCTCGTGATCACGACTTAATATTTTCTTGTGATTTCGACATAATAAAATTTGTTTTCTCCTTATTATGACTTAATTTTCTCGTGATCTTGACATAACGAAAGTTGTTTTCTTGTTATTACGACTTTGTTTTCTCGTTATTACGACTTAATTTTCTCGTGATCTCGACATAACGAAAGTTGTTTTCTCGTGATCACGACTTAATATTTTCTTGTGATCTCGACATAATAAAATTTGTTTTCTCCTTATTATGACTTAATTTTCTCGTGATCTCGACATAACGAAAGTTGTTTTCTTGTGATCACAAAATAATAAAAGTTTTCTCGTTATTACGACTTTGTTTTCTCATTATTACGACTTAATTTTCTCGTGATCAATCCAAGATGGCGCCGACGCTGATGGCTGCCTCCGTGGCGTGCTCCATATTTTCTCGTGATCTCGACATAATAAAAGTTGTTTTCTTTTTATTACAACTTAATTTTCTCGTGATCTCGACATAACTAAAGTTGTTTTCTTGTGATCACGACTTAATATTTTCTCGTGATCTCGACATAACAAAAGTTGTTTTCTCGTTATTACAACTTAATTTTCTCATGATCTCGACAAAGTTGTTCTCTAAGTTACACAACTGCGCCAACAGGTGGCAGTACAGAACTGAATATAACTGATGGGGTGTTGTATACTGTATATCCACCTTATTGTCCGCGTTTGGGACAGAATAAGGACCTTCTTCGTGATCGCTATAATTTGTGCAGTATTGTTCATTACCGACATTTAATTAATTCATAAATGTTAAATGCTTGAATCAATATGATTATTTTGTGTATCGTTAAGTTCTTTCTAGATGCATGAGTTTCACAAGCCGCGTTCCGTCATAAACGGAATGTTGACGTCACTGTATTCTGTTTGCACCTATATCTTTATTTGTGCACATGATTGTTAGTTAATAAGCAGGGATGTTATGTTTATCTAGGACGTGCTTCAACGATGTATTTGTAATGTGCATCTTTTCCTTATTTTGAATCTTTATTGTTAATCATTAAATGTATATTGATAATGTGATTTATATGTAAAGTGTATAGGGTAATTTAATTCAGTGGTGTTCTACAGAGTTGTAATCTTCTGTATTTTCTACATTTTTTGTGGAAACCATTCTCTATCTCTCTCTCTCACACACACACACACACACACACACACATACACACACACACACGCACACACACACAAACACTCTTTTCAAACAGCATCCAGCTTGTAACGCACACTATCAGTCAGCATATCCTACATGGCTACTAAAAATGACAAATTATATGTAATTTTATTTCAAATAAAAGAAAAATAAAGTGAGTTGAATCCAAACAGCTCTAAAGGATTTTAGAATAGTTCTCTGCATCCTTCTGAAGGCGCTCCGGTGTTGCTTTGACCATTTAAACATGTTAATTACATAAACAAAATATTTTTGCTTAGCCTACTGTCTCTGGAAAAAATATCAACAGTGATTGATTAGCCTTTATTTATGTATTGTAGACGTTATTACTAAGCGAAGCAAAATTTGCTGACATATCCACAACATAGACTACAGTAAGAGCGCACGGTTTATCTATCGATCAGATGCGTATCAAAGTTGCGTTCATTACTATAGCAACAGTAGATCAAACAGTCTAAAAAAACAACTTTCGTTATGTCGAGATCACAAGAAAATTAAGTCGTGATAACGAGAAAACAACTTTCGTTATGTCGAGATCACAAGAAAATTAAGTCGTGATAACGAGAAAACAACTTTCGTTATGTCAAGATCATGAGAAATGATTAAGTCGTGATCACGAGAAAACAACTTTTGTTATGTCGTGATCACGAGAAAACAAAAAAGAAAAATATTAATAATCCATGGCCTCTTAGGACTTCCGTAGACGTCAGACATCACTAGCAACATGAAACAAAGTTGCAAGAAATAATGTTTATTTTCAAACTGGTTTCCCAAACACTCCCCATTCATACATCCATGTCTGGCACTTTTTGAGAAAAATAGGTAGTCCCACACAGTGTTGGGTATAGATGATATGCAACTAATTATACTGAATCAACACTGAACTGACTTGAGCTGAATAGCAACATGATTTGTTAACTGTTTTTAGTAGAGCTGCTTATTGCTGAATCGAACTTGCTTGATAAAGAATGAACTTTACACTGTCATTCAACTGAACTGAACCAACTGAACTGACTGGAGCTGAAAAATGAGTCTTATTGTCTTGCTATAGCAGCTTTATAGCAGAATTTGGATTTGCGTAATTTTTGCAGTTTGCATCATTAGCTCTTTTACTTTCTTGTTTAACACTGTAATGCTGCTTTGAAACAATCTTTATTGTATAAAGCGCTATTAAAAATAAAGGTGACTTGAGTGACTAGACTTAATCTGGATTACGTAAGAATATTCCCAAAATTAAGTACTTCTAATTAGATTATATTGCATTTTAAAATGCTCAGATCACAGTTACTTTTTTATTGATTACATTACATATTATTCACACAGTAAATTATTCTTAATTTTTAGATTATCCCTAATAATAATAATAATAATAGTAATTAATAATATTTTCTTTACATCAACATGCAGGTAAACAAACAAAATAAATTATGATTTTTTTAAATTAAAATTTTACATTTTTATGATTTAAGTATCAGTTTATCATCAACTCATGAACCACCTGCAGTTCTTTCATAAACCCCAGTTTGGGAAACCTTGATGTTATGTGACATTTAATGCACTTCAAGTTGTTGATAACAAAGGATGAAATATATTTTCTTTATCTTTGTATTTTTTTATCAATGTGATACAAAACAATCCTATACAAATCAATGTGATAAACAACTTACGTCAAAAGTAATATAAATGTTATCAAAAATAGTCTAATTAGATTAGAAATTAGAAACCAAAGATAAAACTGAGAAATTTGCTGAGGGAAAGTAAGTAGGCAGCACTGTGATTTTGACTCTGTAAATAAAGATGCTAAGAATGAACACAGAACAGGTTCTCTCATCCAGACAAAGTGGAACTCACCTCCTGTGAGAGTTCCTGTTGCTGTTGACGTGACCCCGGCCCGTGCAGCCAGGCGTAGGGCACTTTAGAACATTTTCATACATTGCAAGAACTTGACAGCAGGCGAGAGAAATAGGGTGGAAGATTAGGAGTTAGAGGCCCACAGTTAGTCATCTGCATTAGTGTGAAACACTCGTCATTATCGCCAGCATGCTCAGAACCAGAGACATCAAACAGTGGCATGCAAAGAACTGCTAATGGAAGAACAGTGGCATGCACATGCACCATGCAGCGCAAGTCATGCTACAAATAACATTCTATTCTATTCTATTCTATGCTATTCTATTCTATGTATATTTCATGTAAAAAAGCCTAGTAACTACTAGTAGTTAAAAAACTATTAATTAGTAGTTTACGTAGAGTAACTTCAAAGTGTACTTCCATAAACTAAAAAGTGGGATAGTAATTATACAGCTACTAACAGTATGCTTATATATTCATTAGTAGTATAGTTCACAGTGTTGAAGTACAAAAGTAAAACTTAATCATAAACTACAGTAGTTGTGTACTCAAAGTTTACCACCATTACATTGAAATATACTTAAAAGTAGACTTTTATAAACTAAAGAGTAGGCCAATTCAGTCACAAGAAGTGTTGAAATAGTACACTTAAAAGTATACTACTAGTACGTTGATTTTAGTATACTTAAAGTACACCTGGATGATATCCTTAAACTGCACTTACATTAACTTTATCAAATGAATTTGAAGTGTTTTTCTTTTTTTGTAAGGTTCTAACCACTATAGAGGATCTAATGGGATAAACAGGAACTCATCTCGACACTGACTGGTAATGCAAGCATATGAAACTCACAATATTTACAAATACTTAAATGTAGTTAGTAACAAGGCCAGAAATTATTATTTAAGTATTTAAGCAATTTTTCACTTTATATACGTAATGCATTTTAAAAAAGGGGGTATCACTTTATACTAACTTTCATTTACTTTATAAATGAACATTATACCATTCTATAATGCTGTAGGAACCTGAGCTAGAAATAGAATTAATAATTAATTCCCTTATAATTGAGTTAATTTCTTACAATGCTTACACACCATGTGAACTATTCTATTCTATTCTATTCTATTCTATTCTATTGTATTATATTCGATTCGATTCTATTATATTCTATTCTATTCTAGCCATACAGTCAAAGGTATATTTTAAGAATTTAAATTATTACCAAAATAGGAATCAAGTAGTAAATCTAATGTGCCAAAACCATATACAGAAAATAGTAAAGCTTAAAACTTACTTTAAGTATCAAAACTTAAAAAAACTAGGAGTTTACAAGTACACTATACAGCTAGCAAACTAACAGTATACATACACAGTAAGTTCACTTGTAGCTCTGTACACAACGTTTAACACAGTTACACTTAAAGTACCCTTAATAGTAAAGTGTTTTAAACTACGAATTGAGCAATTAAGTCATAGTCACAAGAAGTATTGAAATAGTACACATTGATTTTTAGTATATTTACTGTATAAAGTGCACTTGAAAAATACACTTGAACTTATACTTGAACTTAAAATGAACTTGAAGTAAAATCTGGGCATCACTTTATAATAATTTTCATTAACTTAAACATTATAATATTCTATAATGATTAACAATAATGCTTAATGCCTAACAAAGCATACCTTAAAAGCTAATGAACCTGGAAATAACCTTCAGATTCTATTCTATTCTATTCTGTTTAACTGGATTCCCTGCTGCTAGCTTGAAGATGGTGTAAGTAAAATTTGATGCTTAGTTTAACACACCAGTGCGGTGGATTGTGAGTGATGCAGAAAGACGGTTTCACAGAGAGCTCTGACCCTGATTGCATTCTCATCATTAGCTGAAGCTGTCAGCTAACATTAGCTCATGCATCCAGTCATCTGCAGTGAGGTGCTGCCGCTCTATATTGTTTCAGCTCCGCATTTGTCTTTCATTTGCAGTAGACGCACGTTAACAATCAATGAAATCACCGCCCAAACACTGCCTCTCTCTGATCCCAAACTCTATTATACATCCGTGCATGCCTTTGTCTCCTCTATCCATGACCAACTAAACTCCCTGCCGACAGCAATTAGATTACTGTTCATTAGGACGCTGGAGTGGGGGGCAGAGAGCGTGGGTCAGGGTGAGCAGACCAGCGCTCTTCCGGTGCTCAGCTTCATCATTATCAGCTCCTTAATCCTTCACCCTCATCTTCAACATACTCTGACATGTTCATTACCGAGCAGCAGGCAGCATCCGCTACCTCCACTGACTGAGACACATGCCTTTGTGTGTCTGAATGCAATTACAATTTCATTTAAGATTTATACTGGATTTGCATTAAGGTGAGTGGTTTTACTTAAGAAAAAAAAATTCTGTGCAACATGATGCATTCAGATTTTTACATTCTCTCTACTATCGTCTTAAAATTGTCCAAAGTAACACTTCAAAGACAGTTCACCCAAAAAATGCACATTCTATCATCATTTACTCACCCTCAAGATGTTCCAAACCTATATGAGTTTGTTTCTTCTGCTGAACACAAAAGAAAATATTTTGAAGATTGTTGGCAACCAATCATTTGACAGTAGCCATTGACTTCCATACATATTATTATTTATTTATTTATTTACCCACCCATACTATGGAAGTCAATGGCTACCATCAACTGTGCTCAAAAGAAGAAAGAAACTCATACAGGTTTGAAACACCTTGAGGGTGAGTAAATTATGACATCATTTGTATTTTCAGGTGAACTCTTTAATTAATTTTAATTGGTTTTGTTTAGTAAACAAATAACTTCATATGTCAACTACAATAACCAATAACTTCATTGAGTTAACTACAGATTTCTTGTTCAGCAAATATTCAGTTAGTAACACAATAAACTGATCTGTCATTTTAGTAGTTATATATAGATATAGTTTTATAAGACACTTAATATGTGAAGTAAACTCTGCTATTTTTTGTTTCTGATCACCTTACAAAGCAAAAATATCAGGGAAGGTTGTACATAGACCTCACCACTTGACACAAATCTCAAGAATGGTGACAAAAAGATGAGCTCTTAACATCACAACACAGCAAATAACTTACAAGTTTAAACAAAAGTCAGCAAACAGCGAAACAAAACTCCTATAACAGTAACAGCATAAATTCTTCATGCTGCAATGCATGCTGGGAACTCACAAAAAACGAAGTGTTTGAGAGAGGCGGGGCATATAGGACCTACAATAATGTACAGTATTTGAAAAATAATGTTTTTTGAACATTAAAGCATGTCAACATATTCTGTTACACCAAATACACAAAATAATGATCTTTAAAAAAGCATCATATGACCCCATTTAACATTTCAGCAATCAATTTGTTATTAGATAACACATAGATATATTCTGTTGGTTTGACATGGGTTTTATGTAGTTTCAAGAAATTCCCATTTCTTAGGTCCCTTAATGGCGGGTTCACACTGCACGATGTTAGCCCCAATTTTCACTCGCTGACAGTTTTGTGGAAATCGCCGACAAATGCCCAAAATCAGAGGTTCATGTTAGTGACAGTCGAGTAGTGTATGTTATCAAAGACGCGATCTGAGAGAAGCGCCGATGTGTCACCGATGCCCGTGAGATATTTGGCATGCTAAATATCTGGAGGTGTCGGCGACGCACAGTCCTGCAGCGTGAATGTGCCTTGACTGGAAATGACATCGGCGATGCCCTACAGTCAATGACAGAGCACAATACAGGGTAGAGCCCTGCGCGGGACTGTTTTCTTAAACCCGCACCCGCCCGCTCCCGCTGAATGTATGACCAGGACCGCCCGCTCCCGCAACCTATGTGTTCCACTCCCGCCCGCGCCCGCAATGTTTGTGTCCACTCCCGCCCGCTCCCGCGGACTTTATCTCAGAGCTTGTGAAAATTATACACAAATACTTAAGTTAACATCCAGAATAACAGACTTTAAACATGATTGCGTTTAAATAAGATGAAGTAACCAATGCTAAACCAAAGCACCACACATGACAAAAACATTGGGTATTTTTTTATTAGCTTATAAAACATTAACCGTCCAAACAAAACAGCAACTAGCGGCACCTCAGTTTTTAAACGCAGGCTAGGCCTACTGCATACACACGCACCAAACAATTAACTAGGAAATAACTTTAACATTAAATAAATAAACACAGAGAACTTTGAAAATAGGCTAGATATAATTTTAACAAATTAAATACAAAACGAAAAAATAAAATAAATAGAATGCTTAAATATCTCACAGATTTCACATTCACAATAGCTTGCTTAACCGGCTATTGCAAAAAAGAAAATAAATAATACTAAAAAAAGAGCTTGCTTTGACCACAGAGAATTGTGCAGGTATGTCGCCTCAGGGCAGAGGTGCCAGATTTATGTCCGTTGTAAACGAACACTTTTGCACATTTATCGCAACGTACAAAGTTTAACTCTGTCCCATTTTTTTCAGTGACAATTGAGAATTGTTTCCAGATATCTGACTTGCCTTGCTTTGCTTTTGTCAAGTAAACAGCCGCTTTAATTCTCTTCTCAACTTCTTGTTTTGACTCTATTTCTACTACACGCCAAATCCCACCGTTCCCCGCGGGTCTCCCGCGAAATTTTCTGACCGCCCACTCCCGCCCGCAGCAAAGGTAAAACCGCCCGCTCCCGCGAGATTTGCGTTGGGTCCCGCGGGTCCCGCGGGAGCCCAAACCCAATGCAGCCCTCTAATACAGGGCAAGGGAAAGTTCGGGGGGAGGAGTCATAATAGACCTGCAACAGAGCATCAGCAAGCAATCATTCTCTCCATATTCTTCTTTGTTTCTTTTTTATTTTTCACGGCAAATCATTGTACAGACAACTTGGACTGCAAGATTTTTGCAGGCTACTGTTTTTGACGGAATTAAATCATTCTCACATGATAATGCCTGTCTCTCGCATGATCTTATGTTATTTTCCATATCGATTCTCGTGTCTGTTTGGTTGTGAAACGTAGTTTGTAGACAAGGCAGAGTTGTTGGCAACAGTGTTAATTTCGTTGACGAATAATTTTCGTCAACGACATTTTTTCCGCCGACGACAACAAGAGGATAACGAACTAAAACTCTTTTTGAATGACAAAAACTATGACGTAAATCTATTGACATTTTCGTCAACGAATAAAAACGAGACGAAAATGTTATGGGAGGGACGATTTGGGAAGAGATTAATTCAGAAGGAATCTGCTGCGTGGCTCTGATAAATGGCATTTTAGTCAAAAGACTATGACTAAAACTAAATCAAAATTTGCTGTCAAAATTAACACTGGTTGATGATTCTTCCAATTGAGTAGTTGTGTAATGTGTGACCAACCAATCTGTCATGTAGTGCACACACAACAGCAACTAGATATTACCCCAAACAAGTTGTGCAGTGTGAGAAGAGCAGCGATCCGACGATTTTGAAAATCGTGCAGTGTGAATCCAGCATAAACTGGAACATATGTAGTTACTTTTTTCTCTCTCTCTCAGTGAAGGACTCTCAGAACATGGTCCCAAGGTCACTTACAAAGACTCGTTTCAATTGACAAAAAGGATTGCCAAGATATCCTGTCTGCCATCTTCATGATCAAGTTTATTAGCAGATTTGGAATATCAAAACTCAAGCGATCAAACTGATCATCTGTCCAAACTTGATGAGAACTGAAGATCACACTTAGAATCTTAGAATCCTTTTCAAAAGATTCAAGGTTAAATCCCTCATTTGTTTTTAAAGACAAAAATAAATTGTGGTTACATACCCACACTGTAAAAATGCTTGTATTCTTTAAAAAATTTAAAAATAAAAATGCAATTACATGGAGTTATGCTGTAAAATAGTGTGAAATGTATGATTTTTGCAGGTAGAAACTATGAATTATGAAAAACATGTTTTCCCCTATATTTCCCATATTTATTTTCAGTAATGTTCATTAAAGTGTTTAATTACATATTGTGTTCTTAAGAGGATGTTTATTGCATTATTGTAGTGTCATGCGGATGCAATAATCGCATGCCAATGTGCATTGGCTCGTTTAGTTTACACTCGAAGTAGATTGGCCCCTCTAAGCGAGATCCCAATTCGTCGGTCATCCGACGTGACGTCTCCGTTCCCTCCTTCGGGGAACGAGGGTTACATACGTAACCGAGACGTTATCCTGATAATGTTTTGTCTTTGTGTTTATGACCCTGTGCATGTTATCATGTTTTATGGACAGATCATTTACAAAGAACTCTGATTCACCATGTGGTTTTCTAATGTGCCACCTGTATTATCATGATGGTTATCAGTGCAATTTAAGGTAAAAAAAAAATGGGGCCATTTTTAATAGTTCAAGTAGATCACTATATTATGATTATATTCCTGAAAGACATATATGGTTGTATGTAATATCAGAAATATTGTCACTGTATATTTTACAGTGAATTACTGACAATCACAGTTGTTGTTGTTTTTTTTTACATATTTTTTTTGAAGTTTTTACCATTAATAATGAAATAATAATTAAAAACTACAACAATAATGATATTACATAAGACAAAACATGGTTTTTAATATAACTTGAAGATGCTTACAGGATTATAAAGAAAGAACAGCCACTAAGTGACTCAGCATAACGAACCAAACATTCAGTAAACATGTGTCATATGTCACGGTCCACACTAAAGTGATGGCCGTCTAAAAATGCCCTTGCAATGCCACTTCAAACTGTCTTGCCAGCTGGACACTTTAAAAGCAAATCTTTTTGTTATCTAATTCCAGCCTGTAGTCAAAGCCATCAGTTAGTTTGACTGCCATCTGGTTAATTTGTGAATAAAACACACGCAATTTTTGTATGCATTTTAATGAATCGCATAAAAGAGGTTTGCTCAAGGTGAATGAGAGGAAATCTGTCTGTAACTCTCATCGGATTATAATTATTACAGGTTATTCAACTGGATTTAATTGAGCATCTAAAACAAAATGAGAAATCTAACCAGCTTATTAAACTGGCCTCCATTAAGATAGCATTGTAATTATCAACAGAAACAAGCAATGCATTCATGCATGTCTATGATATTGCGATGGCTGCTCCTCTATTGCGAGAAGTTGTCTCCTAAGCTGAAGGGTAGATGGGTCATTTCCACTATGCAGTATACTTTCATGTCGACGACCGTGTTTTTTCAGATGTATTTCCAAGAAAAAAACATCGTCTTATATTCGGGTCAATACGGTATATAATCTTAACACATTCTGACCTAAATTATGTTCCAGGGACACCAAAATATGCTTTACTTACTGTAAATTTAATCAATGCTAATCAACAAAAACAGTATATTTAAATATTTTAATAGTCATGTCCATCGCATTGGACCGTAAAAATGCTTGGCAAATAATTTCATGTTTTTTATGTATTTATTTATTTTTTGTTTGTTTTTTAATTTAATGCAAAATATTGTAGAGGGAGACTGATACAGACAGAAATGTCAAAAATGTTACAACCATCCCCAGTCCCCCCATCGGGTGTAAAAAGAAGTATTTTTGTAGTATTTTGAATTTGGAAGTAAGCAGTATTTTGAATATCACTGGCTATTGGAATGTAGTTAAAATTAAAAAAAAAGAAAGAAAGAAAAAATACAATTGTAAAAAATCTGTCCTGAAATTCTGTCAACACTTTCTTAAAGTACAAAAAATGTAAAGTTATAGAGCTGAAAAGGTATTGCATAGGAATGAGCAGATGTTTATGTGTGTGTGTGTGTTTGTGTGTGTGTGTGTGTGTGTGTTGAGGAGGACGGCACGCAGAATGAACTGAAGACTGGGTCACACAAACACATACAGACACACGGTCAACCAATGATTACGACCTCTTTTCATAAATGCCAGCTTGAAAAACAGCAAAGGTTTAAAGGACGAATGCAAGCACATGTGGCACTGAGGTTTAGAATGTTGTGCTTACTTTCTGGTGGGACTCTGTCTTTATGAGGACATCCAGACAGGCTGCGATGATGCGGGTACAAACCCGTCACATGACCTGTGCCGTCACAACCAGGCGCTGGACACCGACTCTCTTTTTTCCCTGACCGTGAGGAATCTGAACACACACACAAACAGAGAAATAGGATTAATCACTGATTCATTTGTTTATAGATAAATATGCAAGTGATCTGATAAAGTTTGGTCCTCATTGCAGCTTATTCTGTCCAAGAACTGCCCACTTAGACAACACAATAACGCTGACCGAAAGGCAAAGCAGCAAAGCAAAGTTATTTTTGCAACAACTGAGGATGAATAAACCTGAAATCACTGATACGATAATGATAGACCAGCAAAAAAAACAAAAAAACAAAATATTTTTTTCAGTGCAAATGTACAGTATTTAGTTTTGACCTTCCAAAAATACTAAGCACGTTAAATTTTTGATCAGAATATATTTGAGGATTGTTTCCTCAGTTGTTTCCATGTGCCTCAAGGTCTAATTCCATGAACCTAGAAATTATTTGATCCTGGTATTCGCTACTTTGATACTTTAATATTTACTCAAAGAATCATTGCAAATGTAACAAACAATTCCAGTAAAATATACATATGTTCAAACTTTAATGTCTACTAAATTGAATTGATTACTAACATAGAATTTACTTTTAAAAAACTTTGCCTGAACAAACTTATTGAATGTAAAAATTATATTTGTTTTTTCCATAGTATTTACTTCACCACATAATAATTGTTATCAGTTTAATCTGTGTTACAAACTTTATGAATATACACTACCGTTCAAAACTTGGCAGTATTATTTAAAAAAAACTATTAATTTTTTTAAAATTCTTTTATTTATCAAGGATGCATTAAAATGATCAAAAGTGACAGTAAAGACATTCATCATGTTAAAATAAATGTATAGTTCAAATATATGTTAATGTTTCTTGAGCAGCAAATCAGCATATTAGAATGATTTCTGAAGGATCATGTAACACTGAAGACTGGAGTAATCATGCTGAAAATTCAGCTTTGCATCATAGAAATAAATTACATTTTAACATATATTACAATAGGAAACAGTTATTTTGAATTGCAATTTGAATGGTAGTGTAGTTGTGACCTTTTGTCCTTGTTAGTGTTAGTGTAGTTTGTACAGGCAGTGGCTGTCCTGAACCTGGATCTGTATATTCACTGTAGAGGGCATCTCTTCCAGATTGGCTATGTTTCAAACAGAGAGAGCACAGGACAGTGAGTGAGTGAGCGAGTGAGTATGCTACTGTTACCACTGATTAAAATTTTAAGGATGGAGTAACCTGGTAACGGGCATCATGTTGCCTCCTGTCTCAAAGTAAGCTCAAAACAGACAGGAATAGCATGAGATCACGTGAAAGATGTGGGCTAATTTTTGGTGAGATTGAAAATAGAATGCAGAGCTACTCACATTTTTTGTGCTTAAAACAACAACTACTAAAGTTTTGCAACTGGTAACAAACACACACATATACCTCGGTACATTTCATGAAATGTCCAGGTCAAATTCCAATCATCTTTATGATGATGAATTCAGTAGTTTGCTGCTATTTTTACACATTAAGAAATAAACTGTGTTTTTGGGAAGAGTCATCTGAATGTGTGCATAAAGTGTTTTAATTATATGGTGTGGGTCGTATCAGAATTTGCATTGTCTACAATAGAGCAGGTGAATGTTAACCTTCAGTAATATATCTGAATACACAATTCATAAAACTGTATACAAAAATCCCCATGCAGCAAAATACTGAAGTGCACATCCACTGGACACTTTAAAAATCCATAAGGTCATGGGACAGGATTTATGAATGTCAATAAAGCGACGCATATATAGATCATACTATTATTTTAACGATCACAAAGCAATTATTTGTTCAAAAGAAGTACCTAATCAGAGAGTATGCGATTTCGGACGCAACCTAAACATTGCAGAGAATCGTTCACTGACTGCCGCAGCTGTAGATACTTTACTGTGCCTTACTATGTTAGTCAACACATCAAAATAAATGTACTTTAAAGCATAACAAAATATATATTAACACATAATTATGTAAAATGTCAAATTTAAAGTTAAAGTACTTTTAAGTACATTATTACAAAGTGCACTTTTTAACTTCTCTCTTTAAGTAAACTTAAATGCCCCTTTATTTCATTTATATTGTATTATGTGCAAGTACAGTTTAGTAGTATTTAAAAAAATATATTTACTATTAAGATTTTGAGTACACAACAAGTAGTACACTTCAAGATTCTAACCATCTAATAAAGTCTGAATCCTCTGACTATTTTGCAGCCATTTCAAAAAGAGAGAAAACAAACGAGAGGGAGAGAGCGCAGCTGAGCCGAGTGGAATACATATTAGAAAGTGCTGGATATTGATTGTGGCTGCGGACAAGCCATGCTTTGCATAGCAAATGGCCCCCATTACCATAGCGTCTGTGGATAATTAATGTGCAGTCAGTGGTCCTGTCGTTTGTTATCGGTCATACTGATACTGTTCAATTTCCATCTCCGCCTTGTGCCTTCTTTAAGGAAGAGCTCCTTCCATAACTGTCAGGCCTCCACACTTTTTATAAATCATAATGCCCCCTGGTTAGGCAGCGTCTGTCGCTATCTCTGCCGCTGCGAGATGTTATCGCGGTGTAATGGCTGAGCGTCCCTCATTATTCTGCCATTAGAGAGATAGTGTCCGCCATGCATGCTGGCCAAACATCCTTTCATGCGTGCTGTCAGCCCTTCCTCATCTGGAGAACAGCGGATGAAAATTCTCCAATTCACTCTTTAGTTAGTCTGTAATGTTGCTGTTTGAGCATTAAAATGGCAACGAGTGTTATCACTGTGTCGGAGACACGCTAGCTTTCCCAAGGCAGACGAACTTAGAGTGGTTACAATCATCCGGGTTTAAATCGCGTTCAAATTTATTTGATTTTGACGCAATATTTATACTGAAGCTTGCAGGCGGCTATCGTAAGGGGGGCATGACATTTCCCGACCAGGTGTCGAGTGCTGCCAATCACAACACACACTGGCCCAGCTAACCAATCACAGCACATTTCGTATTTCAGAAGGCGGGCCTTCATTTGATACAGGAACTATTCGAGCCGTTCATGCCAGACTGGGGAGAGAGGTGTTGTAATAATGTAAAATATGTGAAAAATAATGTGTTTTTCGAACAACCTAGTATGAGAGCCTGTTCTAGTACACCCCCAAAACAAAATCAAGACTTTGTAAAAGAGCATAATAGGACCCCTTTAAGGGTTTGTTCACCCAAAAATTGCACTTCTGACATCATTTACCGGTCTTGGTCTCGAGACCATTTTTTGAAGGTCTTGGTATCAACCGCATTTGTACTCTTTCTCAGAATAAGAGGACTTTGGATTCCTTTTTCAAGACTGGTCAAGACCTTAACTGCCGGGCACTCAATTGCTGGTGCATTGTCTGACTTGTTTGTTAACATCATTACTGTGATTGGATGTAAAACTTCCTGCTTCATATGCAATAAGTAATTTATTTAATTTGATACTGTTTTGCTGGGTCAGAAATTAAAGGTGCTGTATGTCTTTTTTTTTTTTGACTGTACTAAAGCATAAAAACACCAAAATATGTTTGCCAATATTTAGGAAACATGCTAAGTTCACAGACTTGTTTCTCTGAGAATCAATGCCACAGCCAGTTATTTTACTTTGAAATTTGTGTTCTGCGTCGGAATGTCTGTTTTTGTTTTGGTCTGTGTGACTCCACCCACTGCCATTTTACCCAATAGTATTTCAACACCCAGGGTTGCCACTTGGTGAAGAAAACAGCTTATTGCAGCCATGGAGGCCAGCAAATGAACTGGGTCAGAGACTGCACATTCTACCTGACATAAAAAGCCCTGGAATCCATTGAAAATGTTCTAGGAAAAACAACTCTCTCCAATATTTTGGATTTGGACTGCAGTACCTATTTCAAATGCTAGCTCTCAATGTTACATACTGTACCTTTAACAGGGGATTATGTCATATATGTCACCAAAAGCTGCTTTGAACAATTCTGTTGAATAAATTATTCTGTGACTCCCTCATTTATTGATTTGCCACCACCTAACTTAGTTTCATGTCTAAATGTATATATATTTTTTAATCATATTTCTATATTTAAAATTGTATATTTTGTTGAATAAAGATTGTTAAGTTAATTTCAGCTTCCTAGTGTTTTTATTTGTTTGCTTATAGAAACCAAAGGAAAGTTCCTACACATAAAATTTACCTCTGCAATGACGTTTTATTATTTTATCAAGACATTTCTCAGGCAGTAAATATGGATCTTTCAGCTTAATTTGAGAAGTGCTGTTCTAGTCTTGGTCTTGACTCAGTCTTAACCTGCCTTGGTCTTGTCTTTTGGTTTCAACCCTTCAAAGTCTTCGCCTGGTCTTGGTCTACCGGTTACTTATGTAACCTCGGTTTCCTGAGATAAGAGAATGAGCGTTGCGTTAATCACGCTATGGGGAAACTCCTCATAGCGCGACAGCCTACACAACGCTCCTTCCCTTATCTCAAGGAACCAAGGCTACCTAAGTAGCTGGAGTGTTCCCTTTCGAACGGTCTCTCCCGTTGCGTTAATCACGCTATGGGAAACACATCCAATCGCTATAAGCAAGTGCAGAATGAAGCCGCTCTGCAAGCCCAGCCCCGGAGCACCCATACTTAGGGCTCTCCTGTAAGCATGAGCTAATAATGAGACCCGACTGAGAACTACATAACATGACCTTCCCCACTTACAAAAGGGGGTTAGGTAGATTAAGCGGACAAAATCCATGCCTGCAGGGCAAGGACATCCAAGTTATAAAATCTGGTGAATGTAGATGGCCGCACATATATCACCAATACAAATTCTGCTGGACCAAGCCCAGGAGGAGGCCATCCCTCTGGTGGAGTGGGCTCTCACTCCCGCTGAGGCGTAAGCCAGGGCTATAGCATCCACTATCCAGCGAGTTAGTCTCTGCTTTGTGACCAGCAGCCCTTTAGAGTGGACTCCGAAGCATACAAAGAGCTGCTCTGAGTGCCGAAACGGGCCAGAGCACACAACATACACTCTAAGAGCCGGAACTGGGCAGAGTGGATTAGGACCCTGCTCACCTTCTGAATTGGGGAGCGCTAGAAGATTGATGACTTGTGCTCTGAATGGAGGGGAGAGCACTTTTGGCACTCTACAGTGGTTAGGCCCAAACTGAAGACATGAAGCACTGACCGACAGTGCTTGCAGGTCACCCACTCGCTTGACCGACGCTAAAGCTAGAAGCAGGGCAGTCTTAAGTGAGAGGGGCTGCAAGTCAGCCGACTGGAGCGGCTTGAAGGGAGGGCCTCGTAGGGCCCTAAGGACTATAAATAAGTCCCAAGTTGGCACAGTATGAGGGTGAGTCAGATTCAATCACCAAGCTCCCCTCAGAAACTTAATGCTCAGGTAATTTCTGCCGATTGACTGGCCAGCCACGAGAGAATGATTCGCCGTGATAGCTGTGACATATACTTTGAGTGTGGAAGGGGTGCGCCCCTTGTCCAACAGCTCTTGCATAAAAGTTAGCACGTAGGACACGTCACTAGAGAACGAGTCCTCATTCCGTGCTGCACACCAGTCAGAAAAGACAGACCATTTAAGAGCATAGAGACTTCTTGTAGACGGAGCTCTAAAAAATGTCTTCTGAGGCAAAGAGGTCCACATCTGCCCTCACAAAGACCAGACCAGATCATTTGAACCATTTTGGGATGTAGTCTCCATTCTCCTGGAGCTAAATTGCCCCTGGACATCATGTCTGCTCCCTGGTTCAGTCTGTCCAGCACATGAACTGCTATTAGTGAAACGTTTCTACGGCTCCCTTTGCAAGCAGTGTTTGCACTTCAGACCGGAGAATGTGAGTATCATTGTCCCGTACCAAAGTTTGAATAATACCTCTGAAGCAAGGCAGCCTGTGAGCAAACTGAGGCGGGTAACCTCGTTCTATGATGTTTAGAACCCAACTTGACACATCCGGGATAGCTTTCCAAGCCTGAAGCCAGATGGCAAGTGGTCTGAGTTTGTCGAGTGGCAGTTCACCACACGGGGGCAGGGAACTGTCATTCGTGGTAATGAGGATAGGAGAAATGCACTTTTGAGTATGTGGGTCTGCTATCACAGCGGTAGTTTGTTTGGGCAGGTGCTGAATGGGGAGGACGAGCCCAACTTGAATGGAGCTTCCATCACTCTGTGTTGAGTGGAGGGATGGAGAGCGGGTACAAGACTTCTTCGAGGGAGTTCTGGCCTCAGCGAGAACTGACCCTCTCCTCTTCCTCTCTGCATTTGGAACAGGATGGCTTCTGAGGCTCAGGGTCCAAAATCACTCTGGGGCGGGGAACTTGACGCCTAGGAAACAAGTAGCATTTTGCTGTCCTGGGGCGCTGCTGAAGCCCAGGCTCAGACTTAGGTTGGGGCTGAGGTGGCACCGGTTTGGCAGGCTGCTGAGCAACTTGTAACAGCCGCCGTACTGGAGCACTTTGGCAGGAAGTGAAGCATTGCCTGCGATGACTTCTGTGTCACTGTAAACCAGTCGGCAAACCCTTCCACGGCAGGGCCAAACAGTCCTTTGGGAGAGACTGGCAAGTCTAGGAAGGCGACATTGTCAGCATCCCTGATCTCGGTTAGAATCAGCCAAAGGTGGCGCTCCAGCACCACCAAGTTGGCCATGGCCTTGCCAATCGCCTGCGCAGTGGCCTTAGTAGCACTCAGAGCAAGTCAGTTGCTTTGCGCAGCTCTTTGAAGGCATTAGAACTCTGGCCGGACTTGTCCATTAAGCGCTGAGCCAGCCACTGAATAAGTCCTGTTCGCTAGGACTGACGTGGTCCTGCAGGGCTTAGATGGGTGCGCTGCATAGGCTTTTAATCCCAGTGCCGATGGAGGGCACAGATGCTCAGCTTCCAGAGGGGGGAGCTTGTTGTAACCTCGTTCTTCAGCGCCGTCAACAATGCTGAGAGCGGCAGAAGTGGAGGGATTAACACGCACTGAGTAGGGGGCACATCACATCCCGGTGAGTTCCTCGTGAACTGCCAGGAGGAATGGGGCAGGCCGCTGGTGGGAGGATTGTTGACGGCGTCCTTTCAGGAACCACTCATCAAGGAGGCCATGGACAGCTCTTCCGGAGCCGACCAAGCCAGGCCGAGATCCTCCACAGCCTTGGTTAGAGCGTGGATCAGCTCGCGGTCCATGCTGGGGCGTGTTGTTTGCGTCAGAAGAAGGGTGTCGGGGTCTTCGCCAGAACACGCCCACTCTTCTGCATCTGAAGCCGTCAACAACATGGAGTCATCCATGACAGCTTCCTCCTCCTATTCGCTGAAGGAAATCAAGCCACTTGCAGCTGACAAGGGGCACTGATCCTCACGTGTGAAGAACACTGGTGAATCAAGGCATTGAGGGGAGATTGAAGCATGCAGGACCTGAGCCGGCGTGATTTCACTCGAGCCCGGTGTTTGAGCCTGGCTACTCCGTTGTTTCTTCTTCCAATGTAAGGGGGGAAGCGGGAGAGCAGGCCGGGGAGGACCGCCTTCATGGAAGGAAGCGATCCGCGAACGGAGAAGGGCGAGACTTATGTTCTCGCAGTGAGAACATTCCACCTCGGTGATCGCAGCCTCTGCGTGGGCGCTGCCCAGACAGACGACGCACTTACCATGCCCATCTGCATCGTGCAGGGAACCCCTGGGAGCCACACTCGTGGCGTGACATTTGCAAAAACGCCACAGTGGAAATTTGCTCAGAAAATATGCTCTTTTTAAAAGCCGGATGGTCACAGGGGAAGGCATCAAGCTTCTTCTCACGGCGGTGAGCTTATGTCCTCTCTTCTCTTCAGCTTCTTGCTTGCAGAGTCAGCGAGGAGATGATCTTCATCACTAAAGGAGAAAATTTTGACGAAATGTCAATTAGAGCTGACTTATATAGCAGTCAGCTCCACCCCTTTTAGCGAATTGAAACGCCATTGGTTCGTGCAGCTACATGAACGTGATCAAATCAGGCTTCAGTATCAGAGTAAACAGGAGTTTCCCCATAGTGTGATTAACGCAACCGTTCGAAAGGGAACTACATATAGTGACCATCACTGTCATCATTTTGAATCAGTATTGTAATAATTAGTATAGTTATAATAAACTAAAACTAAAAAAATGAAAATGGAAAACATAAAAACTGATTCTAAATATTAATAAAAACTATAATAGTATCTCAGTGATTCTAAATTAACACTGAACTAACCATTTTCAAATGTCTTCTTTATGTTTATGAATTATTCTCTTTGAAAACTGATCTTTTATGCTTGTAAAAGTAACAAGTCAGAGTAACATTTTCACAGTTTTGGGGATAAAATAATCTGTCAGTCTAGCTCCTCTGTCCCTGGAGAAAAATAAATAAACCAGGAATCTCACTAAAACCTCTGAATATGCACCACTGATTAATTTCCCAGTAGGTTTCTCCAGCACCACAGCTATATTTCCAAGCAGAGCTCCTTTCTGGGTTTATAAAGAGGCAGCGTGAGCACAGACTGTGTCCCTGGGATAAGATTTGCTGTTCTCCCGGCCGTGCAGATCACCATTACTTATGCCTGACAAGCTTAGCCTGTGATGTGGCCATGCTGGCCTGTTTGAACAACATTAAGCCACTGCTGTTTGCACTGCAGGCATGGAGATGTTTGAAATAGCTTGTCCCAGGGGTCAGAACGGGACCCCTCTCAAAGCAAAGGAACACAGAAGAGCACTGAACCTTTCCACTCAAACTGACCTATCTACTCTAGCAATGTTAAAGGAGTAGGGTGATAATACATTACATTACATTACATTTAGTCATTTAGAGCAATGATATACAAGTGCTATAACAAGTCTCAGTTAGCTTAACGCAGTACACGTAGCAAGGTATTTTTTAAATAATGTAATAAATGAAAAGAAAACAGATAGAATACAAAAAGATTAGAAAGCAAGTGTTAGTTTTTTTTTTTTTTTTTTTTT